>NW_015612292.1:0-749 GCF_001515605.1 Sinocyclocheilus anshuiensis | reverse complement strand
TTCCCTATACAGTCTACAGGTCTTCAAAATGGGTACCATAGTGAAGATGTTTACCAAAATCTTGATGAGTGAAGAAAACGAATGCCCTGATCCACGCTCTTCCCTCTGATATGCAAAACCTGCAGCTTCCAGCAAACCTGGAAACTATCATTTTGGGAAAAGAGGTTTAACTGCAACATATTGGACTCATTGAAAAACTTGTCATGTTCACATTTCTACCATGTGTGCTATTTTTACTGATAAAAAAATAAAATAAACTTTCCTCTCACAAGCGTTTTACAATCATGTGAGCACTCTTGCTATGTTTAACTGTATTTGTTAAGTTAAATGCTGAGTTAATGTATTCATTGTATTCAAGATGTTGTGCATGAACTGGGCATAATGTCACTGTTTTTTAAGGGTCAGCACCATAACAGCACATTTCATTCTTACATTAGAGCTAGTATTTTTTTTGTTCTGTTGTCTCAGAGGGACAGAACTGAGGAGACAGACTGTTTTTTGACCACTGACCAAGTTTTGTTTTCTTTTATGTGTCCTCTTATCTGTATTTTATTTTTACCAGGCTATACAAAGCTAGCTATTTTCAGTTATTAACCAGTAAACAACCGGACACAAACCAATTCAGAATATATATATATGTCTTCTTCTGTTTGATTTTCTCTCTTTCAATTTTATTTCTTTAATAAATGATTTAACGTAACGATTAAATTTATGTCATTACTCATTTGTAGTGCTGTCAAACGATTAAT
>NW_015612291.1:0-749 GCF_001515605.1 Sinocyclocheilus anshuiensis | reverse complement strand
TTAATTTGAAATCAGAGAAGCTACATTTGCTTTATTTGATCCAGTGGTGGATTAGATCACTTGAAGTGTGTAATGGAATACATAATGATGTGTATTCAGCTGTGACCGTCTTCCCACTTCCACCCGAGAACATCCATCCCCAGGCTTATAACACACCTGAGGATGTATTCTTAATAAAAACAGACATTGATGACTCAGACATGCACTGTATATGAACTGACATGCTAATTACAAATAAATGTACAAGCATGTATATATGGGAATCTGACTCAAGTAAAGTAGGGACAGAATGTCTGAGACCAAAGACCATTGGGAAAAAATCAGGCAACCCTTTTTCAATTTTCTATTGTCCAGTTTCGGTGAGCTCGCTGAGTTAACTGTTGCCTTTATCAGCTCGATCAAGTCTGGCCATTCTTCTCTGACCTCTGGCATCAACAAGGCATTTTCACCCACAGAACTGCTGCTTACTGTATATTTTCTCTTTTTCGGACCATTCTCTATAAATCCTCGAGATGAAAATCCCAGTAGATCAGCAGTTTCTGAAATAGTCAGACTTGGCACCAACAAACCATGCCACGTTCAAAGTCGCTTAAATCACCTTTCTTCCTCATTCTGATGCTCGGTTTGAACTTATGCAGATCCTCTTGACAATGCCTACATGCCTAAATAGATTTGTATGAAAAGTGAAGATGTCTAAATCTAATTGCAATAGGGTATATGTCGAACATCACCTGACCAAACCCGGAAAA
>NW_015612290.1:0-749 GCF_001515605.1 Sinocyclocheilus anshuiensis | reverse complement strand
TTTGGGCGGGACATATCGATGGGATTGTCTAGCATGTTTTAATGAAATTTAATTTGAATGACTCCCATTTGAAACAATTCAAATTTTAGATTCAGTATAAGAGACTCTTTGCTATTTCTGAGGCATTTTCTAGGTTTCCAGTAATACAGACGAGAGCCGGACAGGTCAGCTGCTCTCCGGTCGCTACGGCAGCGCACGTTTCTTACGGCAGTCGCCGCGGGAACATTCATCTCTGTCAGAACCCCCGCGCGCTCTTAATACCTCCGAAAATCCCCTGCCTCTGGTTCTCTGGCTTTCTCACACGGCCCTTTTCCACCGTTCCCCTCATTTGCATAAGTCGTGCTCACGCCTATCTTTGTTCTCGTGTTTTTCCGACGCTTTTAACATAGGTTAGTAATTAATAATGGCCTCCTAATTAAGATCCACTCGAGAAGCGGCGTACCTTGACCGTGCGAGACACGTTACACGAGACAAGTTTAGCGGCCTCCACGGACTATGACCGAAATTAATATCTTGGCCAAACTCACGTCTCTCACATCAACCGCGTGTTTATTAGCGATATAATGCGCATCTCATGCCAGCGATGTGTATAATAGGCACACGATGCCACGGGCGTCATAATCGTTAGAGACGTTTGGGTTTGGACACCTGTGGACCACTCGTTTAGCTCAACGAGAAAGACGGGGAGAGAGAGAGACGGAAAAGACGGTTTAATTTTGCGCCGCAGCCAGCCGAGCTATCCCACAATC
>NW_015612289.1:0-746 GCF_001515605.1 Sinocyclocheilus anshuiensis | reverse complement strand
TCATTTAGATGTTACATATTACAGAATCTCAGTTGCGATTTGGTTGACCTAAAATATTGCAAATATTATATAGAACATTTTACATCAATGTTTTATAATATAGGCTAATATAATATAATATATAATAATAAAATGCTTAAATGTATATTCATAATAACATATGTTCATTATAAAATTATTATATTTAAATGATTTTAATCATTTTTATCATCTAAACATAAGGTAGCCTACTTTATAACAGGCCTATAACAGCTTTTTTTTGTCTGTGTTTAGTTCGTTTTATCGTTTTAGATATTTTTCCGAATATCTGCACGATTGCAAATGTGATATTGACTTTATACAAACAGTTTAATAAACAGGAAGTTAATATTGTGTTTGATACAATATTGCCAGCATCGTCTGGTTTTGCTCAAAATAAGACAATTGTCCACGTTTTGAATGAATCGAGTGAACCAATAATTCAGTGACTCGTTCATAAAGACTCTTCTGAATGAATCAGCAGTTTGAACGAATTACTCACTTATTAATTGACCTATTAATAACTTTTAATGATCTTTTATGGGACAATTTATACACAGCATTTACGCAGTTCCTCTAATCAAATTTGAACTCAACATTGGAAAAGAAACATTATAATTTACCATCACGATGATGCCTTTAAGACTACCCTTACCAAAAAGTAGTATACTTCAAGTTTATTTTAGCACGTACAGTGGGTACGGAAAGTATTCAGACCCCCTTCAATT
>NW_015612288.1:0-749 GCF_001515605.1 Sinocyclocheilus anshuiensis | reverse complement strand
GTGGTTGCCATTGACTTCCATAGTATTTTTTTTCCTACTATGGAACTGTTTGATTACCAGCAATCTTCAAAATATCTAGGGAAAGTAGAATAAAAAAAAACACTTTATTCTACTTTCCCTTTAAGATCATTGAAGCTGATTATATTTGATCATGGTGAGAGTTGGCTATATTTTTGTTGTTGCATACAATTGTGAAAACCACTAGACATCTGAAAGGTGTTATGAAGTCGGGTAACGGGGTTGATTCACAATGGTTTTTACATTACACATCCTTACTGTGAAAAATAATAAAAATAGCATTAACACCAAATATTATTAACCACTGTATTTTTTTTTAATGAATTTTGAAGATAATTTTTGTTTTCTACACTCGGGAAAAAAGGTACACTGGGACAGAACCCTTTTAAAAGGGACACCTTTGTACTTTATTTACCCCAAACGGTGCACAGCGTGTACATATTAGTATCTTTTGAAAAGATAATACAGCTTTTGTGTCTTTATTTCTGAGAGTGTAAAGTACTGTGTGCTTTGAGAATCTGTTGTGGTTGGTTTTTGTATTTTAACACCTCCTGAACGTCACACGTCCTCAGGTCAGCAGAAGCTGCAGTTTTAACTAAAGAACTCACAAACATGAGTCACACCAGCAAATGTGCTTCACAGCCAGATGTTATAATGAAACCCTGCATTCTTGTACTGTTAGTATGATGTATTTTAACTTAAATTTATCACAAAAATAATAAAAAAAAATG
>NW_015612287.1:0-745 GCF_001515605.1 Sinocyclocheilus anshuiensis | reverse complement strand
AATTAATAATCGCAATTACAATTTCAAGGGAATAATCGACAATTTTTGTCATAATCGTGCAGCCCTACTCACACTTATTAAATCAGACCTAATTTCAGTCTAGATGTCTAAACCTAAACCACACAGGAGTGATTAAGGTCTATTTCAGACTCAGCTGAAGTCATCCTGTGTGTGTTTTCAGCTAAACTAGAAGAACTCAAGCTGAGGCTGCTGGGTAAAATAGCAGAGCTGGGGAAGGAGCTGCCGCTTAACACTCTTGACGAGCTGATTGACAGGTTTGGAGGACCAGAGAAGGTGTCCGAGGTGAGGAGTCACTGTAATGCATTGTTTCAAACACACTGGTGAGCGACAACACGGTTTCATGAACACTAAATATAGACGGCAACATTGTAATTTTCATATCACTGACTAACATTTAGTCTCAGCCTCAGATGCCATGTCCAAAGCATTCACAGATGGTCTGATTGAAATTTCACACAAAAATGACTAGCTTTCTCAAACTATCAAGCTCAAATATGACACTTCTGTTTTTTCCAGTCCGCCAGGAAACAAAGTCCTGTTTACTAGTTCCCAGGTTGCTGCAATTAACATTTTATGACAGCAGTTTTCAGTGTTATTATTGTACACTAAAACTATTGAAAATACTTTTGTTAACTGAAATAAAGCTAAAAAATATAGAAAATAAACAAACACACACATATGTATGTGTGTGTGTGTATGTATATATATATATATATATATATAT
>NW_015612286.1:0-748 GCF_001515605.1 Sinocyclocheilus anshuiensis | reverse complement strand
TATGATTTTATCCAGTTGAGAGCTTGTTCAGAGAAATTGAAATATGTTAATTTAGATAAAAGAACTTCATGATTAACAGTATCAAAAGCCCGCTTTAGGTCTAGAAAGACAGCACCAACATAAGAACTCCTATCTAGGTAGCCTTTAACCTTTTCCAAAAACAAACAATTAGCTGTTTCTGTTGAGTGATGAGCCCTGAACCCAAATTGCATAGGGTGAAATAAATTATTGCTTTTATTGAGATGTTGAATTAGTAATTTAGCCACCCATTTTTCGACTATTTTAGAAACAACAGGCAAAATACTGATTGGCCGATAATTGGCCATATCTGATCTTTCACCTGACTTAAAAATGGGTGTGACCAGGGCCATCTTCCATGCTGATGGCACAATGGATTGTCTTAAAGACTGATTAATCAAATATGTAATAGGCTGTAGAAGGATCTCTTTATGCCTTTTTAAAAAATTAGTATCAAGGCCATAGATATCCATGGCCTTAGAATTCTTTAAGCCACTGATAGTATTTGCTACTTCTATTTCAGTTATTTCTTGTAGGTGGAAAATCGGCTGTGCATAATTAATGGAACAAATAGAATAGCTAGGTGAATTAAAAAATTGAGTTATTTCATAAACAGAGTCTAAAAAAAATTTGTTTAATTCTGTAGATATGATGATCGGATTTGTAACTAATTCAGTGTTGATTTTCAACTCTAAATATTTATTGTTATAATTCTATTTTCTGCCAATCA
>NW_015612285.1:0-748 GCF_001515605.1 Sinocyclocheilus anshuiensis | reverse complement strand
TGAAAGAGCTGATCAGAGGTGAGGAGAGGACAGCTCTCGGACAGACGGAGAAGCTTCTAGAACGACTGAATCAACAGATAGTTGAACACAGGAGAGGAGAGGCCAAGCTAGAGGCGCTCTCAAACACCGAGGATCATATCCATTTCCTGCAGGTGAAGTCCTGGGTTTGAAATATGAACTGAATTAGTTTATTTGTGCTGGAGGTTACGAAACTGAAACACTATGGGAACCACAAGCCCATGGCATGGCATTCTCTTTGTTTAGGCTCTATAGGGGAATTAGGGCCTGTGAATAAAAAGGTTTGGGTTTGCTTACTTTCTGTTCACTAACATGCTAGTTTTACCTGTCTGACTCACCTGTGCAGAACTATAAGACGCTCTGCGCTCCTCCTGACGCCGGGGGTCGGCCCAGCATTGACGTCCATCCGTACTTCTCTTTGCTGATACTGAGAAAAGCTCTCGCAGTGCTGAGAGATAAAGTCAACGAGGTCTGTGACAGAGAATCGACAAAGATCGCAGAATTAGGTGAGTACAGAAACACAGATTCACAAGGTAGCTGACTATGTTGGACTTAGTAACCACTTAAACGCATGAAGGAATTATGAACTAATTTGAAAATAAACATTTTAATAAATAACTTCACAAACTGACAAGTAATTAGACATTTAAAATATTTTTTATAAATGATGCAAAATAACGTATTTTACAATGGAATCAAATTAATTAAAATGTAGTTAACATAAAAACAA
>NW_015612284.1:0-748 GCF_001515605.1 Sinocyclocheilus anshuiensis | reverse complement strand
GTGCTACATTTCTCCAAACCTGATGAAGAAACAAACTCATCCTAAACTTGGATGGCCTGAGGATGAGAACATTTTCATTAAATTAATGTTCATTTTTAGCTGAACTATCCCTTTACGTAAACCGAAGTGAGTGTTTTTTTTTTTAACTTACCATGTTTAACCTGCTTCAGTGTGGATGCAACTTGATAGCTGAAGACAGACTCGCATAAAAATCGATCAGATCCATCTGTGGGGAAAAAAAGGCAAATGTAGTACTATGCATGCAGCAGATCAGCACTGTGAAAATCCTGAGTCGAAGTGTTCTGAGCAACTGCTTCTGTTGTTTCAGTCTCTGCTGAGCTCATTAACTAACAGCACATTTGCCAGATGAGAATTACCCCTCGTAACAGCCCCGGTGGCTAAAAGACCCAGAAACTGCGCTCCGAATCGAGAGGGATTTCATAAACAGAAGAACTTGCGGAAAATCCTTCCATAATAGTTTATATAACAGGCTTTTATGGCAAGCAGTCTGTGCCATTTCTGAGCTGCAGAGGGACAAAATCGGTATTCAGAAATGCAAAACAGAGATGGAAACGGCGCACACACCCTCCATCATCTCTCCGGCTCCTTTGGGGTAAGTGTAGAGCACTTTCCTCGGCGGGATGAGCTCAGAAGCACTGAAGCCGGATCCGGTCACCGAGCTGCCGCTGACTCCTCCAGCCGAGGACGAGGACGAAGATGCTGCCATTCACAACCTACAGATCTCACA
>NW_015612283.1:0-748 GCF_001515605.1 Sinocyclocheilus anshuiensis | reverse complement strand
AGCTTGAGGTCATACCTCATTTGTATTGGATGTGAGCACAACCAAGCGTACGCTCACAACTCTTGTTCTAAAAGTTAGAAAAAATATTTGTGTGTTTCTCAAATTAAAATGTAAAATGGTGAAGGAAAATATATATTGAAGTCTAAATGCCTGACATCTGGAATGTCTCAATATCCCAAGGACTCTCTCTCTACATATATACCATCACTTACTGTTTGCATTTAAGCCATCATTACCCTGCTGGAAAATCCCAAATCAGTTTTAAGTTTGTACCTGGTTTTACATGGTTTCTAGCTAGTTGAAGCTAATCTCTTATGGTCATTGCTGGTCCAAGCTTGTCTAGAGGGTTAATCAGCTGTATTACCAGCTGGTGATGTTTAGGCTGACCTGGCCGGTCATCTTGGTCAAGCTTGGTTAGGACCACCTCGATAGACTACAAGCTACAAACCAGCTTGGTGTGATCTTGTTTTTCCAGCAGGGTCTTAGAATATCTCTTTGCTGGTATTTGGAGTTAAGACGTTTTTTCTGGTAATTGCATCTGGCCATTGTTAGGCTTCCTTTTTACCAACAGCGCTCTGTTTGAGCGTGATCTTTTACACATGCTTATCAACATACTGGCAGCTGCTCCTGAGCCACAAATCACCATAATTGACTCTTCAGTTGTGGTCCAAAAACCAAGCATCATGTGTCGATGGTGATGCTACCAGGGCTCGAATTGAGGGGGGATGGCATCCCCCTGGTTGAAAAA
>NW_015612282.1:0-748 GCF_001515605.1 Sinocyclocheilus anshuiensis | reverse complement strand
GTCGTGGTATTGAAGGTGGAAGAGAGCGCTGTACATTCACTCCCATTGCAGGTCCTTCACTGTGTGTCAGGGTAGAGAAGTGGAAAATTAAAGCCATTGACAGAAGGAGTAATGAACCACGAAAAAAAACTGTTTGATGGACAAACAACAGTAAAAATAAAGAGAATGGCCCGTTCCTCCTGCGTGAGGCACTTATTTATCTGAAGACTTTCTGTTTTATTGTTATTGAGCTGAAAAAGGGAGCATTCACAATGTCTTGAGACATTGCAGACTAGCAAAGAGCAATCGATTTCTGCACACACACACACACACACACACATACACGGACATAGAGTTGTGTTGTTTTTTAGGTTACGTCCCTTACCCTAAAACACTTTCTCTGTCTTTTATGTTTATTTGTTTCTCTTGTACTCGTGTTTTATTGAGTTTGTTATCATCGAGTCTTTATTTCCACGACAGAGCAGAGCGCCGTCCCAGCAGAGTCAACTTCATTTGAACGTCACAGTGAATTTGTGTGCATGTGTGTCTGAACCACTCTGATGTCTGTTTCCATTTGAAATCAGTTTCACTCTCATTTCACTTTAGGTCTGAGATTTTGAACGTCCCGGGGTTTAAAAAAAAACATTTTATCGATCAAGATCCCACCCGACCCTTGATTTCAGTCTAATTTGTAGTCTAATTGGTCAGCTACACATTTCACGTTTCGCACAAACACACACATGCTGAAGAGGCACTTTTGTGAAGTTTG
>NW_015612281.1:0-748 GCF_001515605.1 Sinocyclocheilus anshuiensis | reverse complement strand
TGACAATTTTCATTTCTGGGTGAACTGACCCTTTAATATATCCAACATATCATCATAATTCTAATCATCATAATTCCTCTCTGGGTAATTCATTCCTTTAAACACACTGTTTTAATTAGTATCACAGAGTAGCTTATATAGAATAGTAGCAATAGAACATAATAATTAAGGTGTCAAATCATCAACTATTACACTCATTTAACGCTGTAACACGTGATCAGAGAACAGGGCCCAGAAATGGACAGGGAAAATAATAAAGAGCCTGTAAACTAACTAGGGAAAGCATGAGATTTCAGCACAAAGGAAAAAAAGTAATTGTGTGTCCTAGCAGATACAATGAGAGAGATACATAACATAAGAGAGGTGTGCAGGCTAATGCGTCTCACCCTTTTGCGTAGGTTGCAGGTGAGAATGAGGTTTCGGGAGAAGGAGTTGGCAAACGCTGTGTAGAAGTCCAACACTTTCAGCAAGGCTTCTCTCTTTATGATGTGAAGATCACAGTATGTTAAAGCCCGAACATTAGCGCATGAGTGGGCCAAAGTTGTCTCCTTCCAAAACACATCACCAAACACGTCCCCTTTACCTGAGAGAGAAAGAAGAAAAAATACCAGAGAATATGCAAAGGGAGAATAAGAAGAGTCAGCGTGAGACTAGACTGCTTTAATTGGTGTCAATCAAATGCATAATCTCACAGCAGAATGATCAATTCTGACATTTCAATTAATATTCTCTTTATAGAGATGGAGCC
>NW_015612280.1:0-748 GCF_001515605.1 Sinocyclocheilus anshuiensis | reverse complement strand
TTTTTTCTACACTGTTCATTTTTTAAAAATCGTGTTGTTACATTATAACTCAACCATACTTCCTTTCTTCCAAACTCCACCCTCCATGTCAGTGAATTTGCAAAATGATTGACAGACAGGGTTTCTTATACAAGCCTGGGCTGCTCCTCTGACCCTTTTTTTTCTCCCCGTTGACAGAGTGATAGCTCATGACACCTATTTCAGTGATATCCGTCAGGAAGTGGGACATTTTAGCTCTATTCCAAAACCTGAGCTGCCTCCATAAGCAGCATTGTAAGGTATCATAGACAAGCCCAAGACAGTCCAAAACATTGCCCATTTAATTATTCTGCCTAGAATACCTTGCTTTAGCAATAATTCTAAGGCAGCATTATATGTATCATTCGCCAAAAGACAATCGCAAAATGCCCAATTTTTTTTTAATGCAAAAAGGATAAATTATAAATATACAGTTATTTAAAATAATTAAATCCAGTGTTGTTGTTATTAACGAAAAACTAAAACTAACTTAAAAAATGAAAATGTAGAAAGTAACTGAAAATAAGTACTAAAAATGACTAAAACTGAAATAAAAATAAAGCTAAAAAGAAATATATTTAAAGACAATATAAAAATGACAAAAGCACAAAATTACTGTACTAAAATGAAAATAAAACAAAAAATGATAAAAATAGGAGCTAATTCAAAATATGAATACAGAGGGGGCCAAAATGATTAGAACACTAGTATTTTCAGCAGCTAAAAAATG
>NW_015612279.1:0-748 GCF_001515605.1 Sinocyclocheilus anshuiensis | reverse complement strand
ACATTATATTTGAGTGAATTTCTCTGAGACCATACATGCCACAGTAAGTCTGGATGTCCTGTACAGAGCACATTCAGGGCTTTTTAAGAGATAAAAAAATGTTCGGAGGTTTGACCGTAAACACTCTCTCCTTGGTCTTTAAAAATGACTGATATTAACAGAATGATGAAATTTCGCACTCTTAGGGAAATATGATAATTATGTTTTGTAATTTTGTAATTATCAGGACTAAATTAAATCGGACTAATTTTCAAATTGTCGTAAATAAACCTCTCAGAAAAATGTTATGGGGTTTCAAATCAGAATATGAGTTTTTGTTATGAAACAGGGCATACTTGTCTTCTGTAGAGGACACCAGGACAAACAGCATGTTAATGAGGCATTTTGGGGAGACACAAGAAGTCAATGGGGAAAGAACTTAATTATCAATCAATATATACATTGTATAGAATGAGAATACCAATTTATGGACAGTTATGCACATACTGCATAAAGTAAAATAGTATATCAAATCATTGTTATAATTTTCATAACATAGTTGAGAATCATCTTTGTACAAGGTTTGGTTAAAAATAGCCTGAAACCTAAAACTAAAATAAAACATTGTTTTTGCCTAAACATGCCCTTTCATGTCTATTTTTGTTTTGTTTTGAATAATTAGTCCTGACATCCTCTACAAAGGACATAAAATAAAATATGAATAAATATATTTTTTCAAATATGTTTTTTTCTCCATTTGTTTCTTATG
>NW_015612278.1:0-748 GCF_001515605.1 Sinocyclocheilus anshuiensis | reverse complement strand
TGGTTTTGTGGTCCAGGGTCACATATATATTTTGCCTGATTTTCTTTTTAACGTTTTATTCCTAAAAAAAATTGTGAATTTTTTTTTTTTTCTGGCTGTTGTCAGTATTTTCTGATTTAAGGAGTGATAAAAAGAGATCCCCTCTGTAAAAACCTTTGAGTCTAATATGTCAACAAAATGAAACAAGAATTTTGAACCTGGCTTCATCCAATGTTAAGTTTTTTTTGTTTTGTTTTTCCAAAAATTTATGCAAATCAGCACATATTTAATTAGATAACGCCTCATTTGCATATTTAAACATATCATTTTGAAAAACTGCGTGCACATTTATTATATACAGAACGTTATCATCCGTTGGTGTGGACGCTACTATACAATCTCACAAAAAAAGGTACAAAAGCTGTCACTGGAGTGGTACCTTTTGTACCTTTTAGGTACTAATATGTACACTCATATGTCCCTTTAAGATACCAATATAGAAAGGTACCACCCCAGTGACAGCATTTGTACCTTTATTTTTGAGAGCGTAGTTATTGTTATAATTATCTTTATAGTTACCATTCTTGGTGCGGATGGGCCTTAACACTGTTTTTGCTACTGAATTAGGCATGATTTAAATATTCCACAGTTTATTCCAATTTTCTTTCACTACTTCCTAATGGTTACATTGTATTTCATGCTTAACTGAATCAAAGTGATGCAGCAGAATGGCGAAAAGCAGAATGAGAGGAAATGAGAGAGTGACAGT
>NW_015612277.1:0-748 GCF_001515605.1 Sinocyclocheilus anshuiensis | reverse complement strand
ATTGACCCTTATGACTGGTTTTGTGCTCCAGGGTCACATATGAGATTTAGTGTTTGGTTCTGGCCTATATGATGTTTATTTGCACTATACTTGAGAAATGTATATGGCTAGCATCTTCATTCTGTGTACTTTGGAGGTTTTTATTTGATTTTGTGTGATTTTTGTTTACAGATGCAGTGACCTGTCAACAAAGTAGCCCAGAATGGGACTTCCTCCGTCCACAGCAGGCTGTTTCCAGGTAACGATCACATAATCCTTATTGGCATCCAAACTATGAACATCTAAAGGAGCACCAGGAGCGCCAGCAACCTCCGCATCACCATCTAACAAACACAAATAAAATAAAGTCTGAATGAAGCATTTAAACAATTGCGATTAGTTTACATAAAGAAACAGCATGCTATCCCTTGTGAAAAAGAAGTGCACTTATTTGTATTGAATGTGCACTTGTAGTGTACTTCAAATCTTAAAAGTAGCTATATTTTAAAAAACTGCATTTGTAAATAAAATATTAATGAAATAAAAGCCATTCTCAGTGTACGTAAAGACACTTTCATGACTATGTTTCTAAAAACACACTTAAGTACACTTTTAAAAAGTGCACTTTAATGCCAAATTAAAAGTTTTACTTCAAAATACATTTTTAATCATGTTTTAATAATATTTTGTCGTGCTTTAAAAAAAGTACACTTATTTTGATGTGTGACTAACATACTAAAGCACATGTAAAGTACTTGATTATCATTTT
>NW_015612276.1:0-748 GCF_001515605.1 Sinocyclocheilus anshuiensis | reverse complement strand
TGCTGAACACAAAAGATATTTTTAAGAACATTGGTAATCAAACAACTTTGGGTTCCTGATGGAAGTCAATAGGAACTGAAACTATGTGTTTACCAACATTCTTAAAAATACCTTATTTTGTGTTCAGAAGAATAAAGTCATACAGGGTTAAAAAAGAAAGAAAGAAACGGATGAATAAATGAGGACTATTTTCATTTTTAGAATGACTATCCTTTTAAAAGCTTAATTTAACACAAGATGAAATGTTTTGCTGTAACAAAAGTCCTGCCCCGAATTTTGTAGGATGCCAGTGGAAAAATGTCATTCAAATCAGAGAGCTTTGTGACAGTCATGTCTGGTACATGACTGCACAATTCGTAGGAACGCAGATGCTCAATGTACCACGATGTCTGTTTTTTGCATACAAACAAAATATTGGTGTTGATGATGACAATTTTTACAATTCGCCTAAAATCAGGCAGACATGAACTTGCACCAGCAGACAGAAACATATCAGGACTGTACTTGATGCCATCAATGCACACTGAAGATGTGACAAGTACAGTGCTTTGGGTAGGAAAATTCTGCTGAAGCATGTTCTGAACACTCTCAGGAAAAGATGAAATCAGCGTAGACGTCACTTTGTCCATCTGGACAGAAGGTTTAAAAAAGGATGATGAGTCCACATGGTACGCCACCATTCTTTGGTGTCGGACTGACAGAGTTTGTGTGACGTTTTTGAAATTTTTTGTCTCACGAATGATTTGTT
>NW_015612275.1:0-748 GCF_001515605.1 Sinocyclocheilus anshuiensis | reverse complement strand
TTTCGTAAGGGTTGTTGCAGCTAGTTTTCAGTATAATTCACTCATGAATGCAGTGGTGGCTCTGAAACCAATTAATATCTGTTTCAGTTCAAATTAACAGTTAGTGTAGTAATTATGTTATTGAACAGTAAATGACTCGTCACTGTTAGCACATTCATTGCTCGTAGGACAACAGATATTTTACAATAAGTTAAATATTATGCATTGTAAAATCACAACTGTACATTATGTTCTTGATATAAGTCACCTTTATTCATTCAGTACAGTGTGTCAAAGCAGCTTTACAGTGTTACACATGAAAATAATGTCTCAATGGTGCAAACATCATTCAGTTCGGATGTAAAGCAGCTCTACATAAAGCACAATAGTAAACATGAAATATGTAAAAGGATTTTAGTTTCCTCTCGCCGAAAACGTGGTCTTAATGTGTGTCACAAAGTCAAAATGCCAAAGCACTTGTACAAGTTAAATTCTGCCAAGATCTGGGCTTCAGGCATTCAGCTGTAGATGCATTCAATCTTATTTCCAGATATCTGTGTGGCTTTAATAAACGTGAACATTAGTATTTCCCTTGACGTATAGAGCAAGCTGGTCGTGTTTGAAGACTCTCACATCATATAATTCATTAATGAGCCTAACCCGGCAATCTGGCAGTGCTTGTTTCAGTGCTAATTATCTTCTTTGTTGTTACTTATTTCAGTTTACTCATCATCATTAGGCTAACAAGATAAATGGTGAACAATGTTTG
>NW_015612274.1:0-748 GCF_001515605.1 Sinocyclocheilus anshuiensis | reverse complement strand
TGTAATACCTGTCATACCCATGTCATTATACAAATTTGTGTCCTCGTAAATCGCAAAAACGCGCACAGACACACACACACTGCAGCAGCATGGACGTTCCTGGATGTTCTTGTGTAATTATTAGTAGATTTTTTTTTTAACCCTCTTGTATTGTTTGTGTGGCAGTCAAAAAGTAAAAAAAAAAAGTTATAGAAGTTTACATTTATTACTATTTTGAAAAATACACAAAAATATTATTTTAAAATTTTATATGGAATATATGTTTCAAAACATGTTTTACTTAAAATCAAAGCCATAATAAGTCTGTGTTCCAAATTTTAGGTTGATATCACAAAAAAAAGAGCTTTTAGTCAGATTTAGTTTGGCCGCAGCACCAAACGTTTCCACAAGATTAAATTTTCATCTAAAGTTTCATACCATTCTAATGAAGTAAAAAATTCATTCCTGTTCATGTTCCTGCACATGATGGATGTGGTTTGATGCTCTTTCTCACTGTCTCTTTTTCTTTCTTTCTCTCTCACTCTCTCAAACTGTCTTTTCTGTCTCTCACTATGTCTCATGTGTGTCTCTCTCTCTCTCTCTTTGTCTCTCTTATGTCTCATCTCTCTGTGTCTCTGTCATCTGTGTCTCATCTGTCTCTTTGTCTATCCCATTTGTCTTATCTCTCTCTGTCTCATGTGTCTCTCTTTCTTTGTCTGTCTCATGTGTCTCTCTCGTCTGTGTCTCACTGTCTCTTTCTTTGTCTCAT
>NW_015612273.1:0-748 GCF_001515605.1 Sinocyclocheilus anshuiensis | reverse complement strand
TCGTCCAATTTCTTTTGCTCCTGTATGCATGAAACCCAAGAAGAGCATTTTCCTTATATGCACAGGCCTAATAAAGAGCCATTTACTAGCTCTCATAGAGAAGCCTTTGTGCACATAGAGTCAGGCTGGCCTTCCTGTTAAAAACATCTCACTGGGCTACAAGAATAAAGGTGAACCACTGAGTAAAAAGCTGAACCCGAAATACCTCTTTTCATTTACCAAGACAAAATTACATACATAATGGCACACATTTACATGCATGATATGAATACATGAACATATGTAAATGTGTGTGTTTAAGCATGTTAATCAGTCTTGGTATCAGTGTTATTGTTAACAAACTACTAAAAAACAGTTTGATAATCGAAAAAGCTAAAATAATTAAACTATTAAAAAAGTAAATGAAAAATGGTAATGTTGCTTTGGAAACTGCTAAAATAATAATAATAAAATAAAAAAAATAAAAAAAACTTTAAGATGTAGTAAAATAAGTACTATATATGCGTGTATATAAATAGGCTATATAGCATTAAAATAACTATATAATTAAATACACAAGGATCTGTAGTACTTAAACAACATGCATTTGTATATTATCAAGAGATGCAGAAAAGTATTGCCTACTTTTGCATTAATCTGCATCCGCATTAATCTTACATTTTTAATATTCAGTAAACGTACACAAATGTGCCAGTTCATAATTATAATCACTGCACATCAAACTTGTATGACTTCTCACCTCTTCCCT
>NW_015612272.1:0-716 GCF_001515605.1 Sinocyclocheilus anshuiensis | reverse complement strand
CACACACACACACACACACACACACACACACACACACGTCAGCTTTATATAAAACCACTATTATATACAGTATATTCATATTTATATGAGGTCAACATCACGTATCGCTCTGAGTCATTTCCAGGATTTAACATGACAAAAAAAAACAACTTAAGACATGCGGAAAAGAGAAGGAGAAAGTGCAGACGAGTGTAGGTTTCTCTTCTCCATTATTAACACACAGATCAGATCCTGCTGTAACCTCATTCACACATGAATCAAAACTGAAAGAGACTTGCTCACAAAGCCTCGCGCTTCTGTTCATATAGTCATATCATCAGAGTATACACGCTTTGATGTGTTGTTCATCTTTTCTTTACTGCGTTGCATCGTTAAATGTGGTGTAAAATGATTGAACATGATGAATTGCCACCAGTGTTAAAGATGAATGTGTTTGAGGTTTTATTTCTACATGTGAAAAAATGTGTTTTAAAGATGGGTCGTGGTCACCAACCTGAAACGTGCATTATTTAATATACACTAAATACAAATCAGAAAGACGGCGAACAGAAATCCGTCTCTCTTGTGCTGAATTTATCAAATGGTGTGGCATTGTGTTAACAGGACTCACTGTGGAGCTCACTGGCATCTAGTTCTCCTGTACGTGTGAGTGTGAGTGTGAGTGTGTGTGTACGTGTGAGTGTGTGTGTGTGTGTGTGTGTGTGTGTGTGTGTGTG
>NW_015612271.1:0-748 GCF_001515605.1 Sinocyclocheilus anshuiensis | reverse complement strand
CTCCAGTCTTCAGTGTCACATGATACTTCAGAAATCATTCTTATAAGCTAATTTGGTGCTTAAGAAACATTTCTTATTATTATCAATGTCGAAGACAGTTGTGCTTAATATTTAAACAAAACATTTTCCAGGATTCTTTGATGAATAGAACGTTCAAAAGAACAGCATTTTTTTAAGTGTCCTTGCTGAATAAAAGCATTTAATTTCTTTAAATAAATAAATAAAATAAAAGTCTCATTGCCCCCAAACCTTTAAACAATATAGTTATCCATGTAAAGATTCACAGTGCAAAGTGGGAGAGCGCATGTGAATTCCTAGGCTACGGACTAAGCCAACCAGTCCTATAAAAATGTTTATGAGTTTGCAATTCACAAGAACACCTAAGGGTTCACATACAATACTCCTGCGACTGAAAATTAACCAAAAAACAATCCTCAAATGCCAAACCTTACAGTAAAGTCCTTTCGTGAGAACACGGTTACGATTA
This sequence comes from Sinocyclocheilus anshuiensis, assembly GCF_001515605.1. Taxonomy (NCBI): domain Eukaryota; kingdom Metazoa; phylum Chordata; class Actinopteri; order Cypriniformes; family Cyprinidae; genus Sinocyclocheilus; species Sinocyclocheilus anshuiensis. The sequence goes on along the minus strand of NW_015612271.1, from coordinate 261 downwards.
ACTCCAGCTAAACCAAGTGGAGCGCAATGTGTCACTAAACGGCCTGCAGTGAAACGATGGCTTTAAAGAATACGAATGACAGTTAAGCACAGGGATGTGGAAATGGAAAGAGCAGAATATTACAGTGATAGAGAGTGAAATAAAAAATGCTTTACAGGCAATTTCGTTCACAGAAAGCATTTCACTGGCCGAAGCAATTGAAACACTGAAGCGTCAACAAACAGGCTGAAATTGGACTGAAAATGTCAAACTGCTTCCCTA
>NW_015612270.1:0-748 GCF_001515605.1 Sinocyclocheilus anshuiensis | reverse complement strand
CATCACTCAATGTAATCCCAACAGAGGGATCCATAACAGCCCCACACACCCTGATGTCAGTAAATGTACAACAGTGCTCTCTTTGGCATCGCTTGCCAGGTTGTATGAGGTCATTTAGTGCAAGTTGAATAGACAAACCTCACTCACAGGGCATGTTACCCTTTTTTATTTCTTTTCCGCATCCAAAAAAAATGCCATTCCTCTTCTTTCTTTTTTTTCTGTTTGTGCTTCCCTTGCTCTTTTTCTCTTTTGCTGACTTACTCTCATTCATCTTCTGCCTTTTAAAGAGCGCATCCTCTTCAGTTTCAGAGTTGGACTAACTCGGGCGACTCCCATGGCTGTGAATAGATAGTGTTGTGTTGCTAGGCGACGACTGAGATCAGTTAATCTGTGGATAGTGTGTACAGCGTTTGCCCTACCTGCCCGCTCTGTAGCTCACATCCTAGGGTATGAACCATGAACTTCTGATGACCCCATATATGCATATGCATCATGCTGTTTTCTCCCTGCACAGAGATAGACACCCTGATAATTAGGAATGCGTCATAGCCGTACCATTTTGGCTACTACACTGCAAACAAATATTTTCTTAGTATTTTTGTCTTGTTTTCCAGTACAAATATCTAGACATTAAATGAGACCTTTTTATAAAGTGTTACTGATTTATATTAACAGCAATTTCTAGAATATCAGCCATAACATAAAAATAATTTGTGGCTTATCCAAAATGTAGATTTTGGCAAAAAAA
>NW_015612269.1:0-748 GCF_001515605.1 Sinocyclocheilus anshuiensis | reverse complement strand
CTGTTGTGGTGGAACAACAGTGAATCTGTCCCAGAACTGGCCGTCCTCCAGAACTGAGTGTCTGGGAAATAAGGCCCATAGTAAGGCCAGAGAGAGGCCTACAGTAATTCTAAACGAGTTATAGTCCTCTGTGGCCGAGATGGGAGAAACTGTCCATGAAGCAACATTCGCATACACATCAAGGCAGATAGTATGGAAATGGTGCAAAAAAAGGTTGAAGTTTGCCAAACAGCATGTGAGAGTGTGAATCTGATATGTACACATTCTTAAAACTGATTATATATGTAAACCGCAAGTCACAATACATTACACCAGACTAACATGAAACATAGTGATTACAGCATCATACTTTGAGTATGTTTTTCTTCAAAAGGACTGGAAAAAATGGAAAGAAAGCATATTACGCTTAGAACACAGAGTTATGGGGGAAAAACATGCAGCAGTAGACAAGCACAGGAACTTGGAAGATGTGCCATCTTTCAAGAAGAAATAACCCAAAACAAATGGCTAAAACCACAAAGGCTTTGAACCAAAAAATTATTGAGTGGCTCAGTCAAAACACAAATCTCAGTCCAATCGAACATCTCTGGAATTACCTGAAATTGAAGTTCACAAACAGTCTCCATTCAATTTGATGTAGCTTGAGTGTTTTTTTTTTGCCGTACTTTGCGGGCTGCTTGATAAATGCAAAGGGACTGAATGGTTTTGTAGTCATTGCTCAGACTCTTCTTTTTGTTTCCAAAGATCT
>NW_015612268.1:0-748 GCF_001515605.1 Sinocyclocheilus anshuiensis | reverse complement strand
CTGTTGATTTCTTGAACGCAATGGCCAATCAGAGGTGTTTAAGTTTAAGCGTCCCCTCACCTCTCAAAACACCAGAGTTTTGTTCAGTGCTAAGCAAGCTCTCGAATTCTCTCATTATAACAAACAAACTGTAGACACGATGTAAATAATAGACTCATTGATTATAACGGAACTTTGAGAGATTGCGACGTTGCGATGTTCATCACGGTGCCAAATAACCTTCCAAATACGTCTGTAGTCATGCTTTGCATTTGATGTAAATGGAGAGTGGCCATGATAATGATATTACACTACATATTACACTAGCAAATTTTCAAATATGTGATAATAAACATCATGAAATTATGTTAAGCCATGGCTTTATTAGGTTTCATGTCAGTCCAAGTCAGCATAAGTGAGAACACACAACTGGTTTCCAAAAGACATTCAACGTGTTCGAAACTAACAAACAAAACCTCAGCACAGCTGGTGTTTATTTAACTCGGCTTTGCCACGGCCCGGACTACTAACGGTAGCCAACACAGTCTGGCTACAGAAAATAAAAGTCACCCGACTACCTGTGTTCAGTGAAAACAAACCTGCTCTATACATAGCTGGCCTTCTAGTCCATGTGCTTATGTGTTTAAGGGCTTCTCCAAGGTGTGGCTCCTCAAACTACAACAGAAGCCTTTGTGCCACAGGATGTAAAAAAGTGCCGCCTTTTCCAAAGGTGAAGGCCAGGACTATTGGAGGAAGAGGCCTTTTGTTG
>NW_015612267.1:0-748 GCF_001515605.1 Sinocyclocheilus anshuiensis | reverse complement strand
GACTTTCTTCTTTCAGACGAATCCAATCGGAGTTATATTACAAAAATATCCTGGCTCTTCCAAGCTTTACGTATAATGGCAGTGAGTGAGTGTTTTTCGTCAATAGTCTAAAAGAAGTCCAATAAAGGGCATCCATCCACAGGGCCGGACTGGGACACCACTACAGGCCGGGAAATCTCACACTCATCCAGGCCAGACACCCACAACAAATGTTTAAACCACAGACAACCCTATTATTTGTATGGCTATCACATACAAATATCGTAATCCTTAGCCTCAGGCCATGCGAAATAATTAAAGGTTCTCTCTTGAACAGCACCTTCACTTCACTTCCCTTTTCCATCTCTTCATTTTCGTTGATATTTCTCTTTCTCCCTTCTGTTTGTGTGTGTACATTTTTTTTTTGGCTATTTTTCTTGTACCGGTTACTTCTTTACCAGGAGGTATACTGTTATGAACAGAACATGCCTCATTGTAATTTGTTTGCACATGATCTGAATTTATTTTTGTTAAATTCAATGTACTACATTAGGACAATGTGTTATTATTGTTATTTATCTTAAAATTAATTGAACACCCAAGATTAACAAACCTATATTTCATACAAATATTTTGCAATACATTTTCTAAAGTGCCTAAATGTCAAAATTAGTACAATATGCAAAATAATACTGAACACGTTATTGCATTATTATGACCCATATTTTTGTGGTGTTGTCTGCTCTAGCTCCCTCCTTTACTATAAATT
>NW_015612266.1:0-748 GCF_001515605.1 Sinocyclocheilus anshuiensis | reverse complement strand
TACTTTTTTTTTTTTTTTTTGCAGTTTATTTAGTCCCCTTATGATGCTGTTTTCATTGAGATTAGTCATAAAATGTGGGTTGACATGTACATAAACATACACTGGTGATCAAATGCCTGCTGCTGAAACCTCAGAGTTTGACTCTAAAAGGTAAACACATCAGCTTCTGTGTAAATTGTCAAATTTTCACCTAAAATCCGTTCTTCGGTTTTATTCAAACTCTCGGTCTCTCTGGCTGTCATCTTGTATTAGCGTGAGTGCTGTTTTCAGCAGTAAGCGCTGATTTGTATTCAGCGCACAGATATGTCAGGCTTATGAGATAATGGCTCAGCTGTAATCTTTTCCAAATCGCTCTGCAAATGGGTTTTTTAAGTTCTGGTCAGTTGGTTTTGAAGTGGATCCCTGCGGTCTGGCTTCATTTAAAAGCAAACAGAATAAGGCGCACCGCCGGTCCTCACGGGGGCCGTTCAGCTGCACCGCTGCTTTCATTGACTTTCATTTAAACGCCTCATAAAACGCTACAAACGCTCCTCATTAGAGACAAGAAAACCCTAAGAAGATCCTAAACCTCAGTTAGAGAATTTGTCACAAATGTTTCTCCTAAAAAATCCTCTGGAGAAATAAACAGAAATGAGTCAGCTTTTGTCATACAATACAGAAAAAAAAGGATTTTCTTACTCAATCTTGTTATCCAGTACACATTTCTAAACATTTTTAAATCAAGATACATTTACTTGAGAAGCAAAAT
>NW_015612265.1:0-746 GCF_001515605.1 Sinocyclocheilus anshuiensis | reverse complement strand
GATTGTTTGTTGAGCATCCCGACACAGCAGCATTTACTCGACCAATAGCATGAATTTGGAGAGAGTTCTGTAGTCCCGCCAATGGCTCTTCACCTTTAATGTCAGTTAATTAATAATTATTAGGCACATCAACTCTACAATATAATGCCAGATCACTCACTAACCTTCAAAATTTTGAGGTCAGTACTTTTATAAAGAAATTAATGCTTTAATTCAGCAAAGACACATTAAATTGATCAGAAGTAACATTTAAGACTTACAAAAGATTTCTATTCAAAGAAATCCTGAAAAAAGGTGCCATGGTTTTCTAAAAAATATTAACCAGCACAAATGTTTTCAACACTGATAATAAGAAAAAAAAATGTTTCTTGAGCACCAAATCAGCATATTTAAACGATCTATGAAAGATCATGTGACACTGAAGACTGGAGTTATGGCCGCAGAAAATTCAGGAAAATATTTTGAAAACAGTTATTTTAAATTGCAATAATATTTCACAATATTGCTGATTTTACTGTATTTCTGATCAGATAAATGCAGCCTTGGTGAGCAAAAGAGACTTTAATAAACTTTAGTGTATCATTTTAGATATGTCCTTCTCACAGAATTAAAAAAAAAAAGAGTTCAGGTGGAATGATAGTTTGTAGGAGCTCCAGGGAGATTTTTGTGTCAGGGCCACATGGCACTTGGTGTGAGGGAAAACTGATTTAGTGGTGGGAAAGGCAGGAGGAGAGTTGGGGCAGGGG
>NW_015612264.1:0-747 GCF_001515605.1 Sinocyclocheilus anshuiensis | reverse complement strand
TGCCTTCAGGAGAAACATCCTACCTCACTTTTACACGCAGCTGATTTTGCCTTGTTAATAAGAGGTTTTTATGGCATGCACATTTTACAATATCTCAGGAGCTAACAAGCACATTTGTGTGTGTGTGTGTGTGTGTGTGCGATTCTAACACGATGTGCAGGCGGTGACATTGTGAAGGGCACAGTGAGGCTTGGGTAACATCCAGTTAGGAATATTCAGTCCCTTTGGGTTTATTAAACACAACCACTCACACATGAATCTCTGTTGCTCTCGCTTTCAAACCTCTCACAAAAAGATGCATAATAACATGCATAAAATGCACATTTGTAGAGAGAGAGACCAATTATTGGTTATACAATATATTGTCACTTTTCTGTTTGATTGGATGCATATTCTTTAACATTGTTTCTGCTTATTTCATGTATTATTTGCATAAAATACACTCTATGTAACAGTTATTTATTCTGAGACTCGAGTAGCATTTTTTACTGAACCGTTTGAGATTTTGCATAAACATAAGCCATTAGTATTTATAGTTATAAAAATATTTTTATCTAAAGTTAAAAAAGTCATAAATAAGAAATAGATGTTAATTTAGAATCAATGTTATTTTAGAAGCATTGATATACTATTATGATTTTTATTAATATTTTAAATGAGATTTTATTTTTATATTCACTTAGTTGATATACTATTATAATATTTGTTAATATTTTGAATTAGATTTTATTTTTATATTTTCTGTTT
>NW_015612263.1:0-748 GCF_001515605.1 Sinocyclocheilus anshuiensis | reverse complement strand
GATACCCATCATACCCCGCTCTGGTGAGTGTCACACTGCATGCTCGTGTCCATGAAAGCTGCACCTAAAGCGGGCTGTAAGGCAAGCGCTGCAATGTCTGGGTCATGTTTCGTCCCAAAAAGAAGTGTAAAGCAGCAGACATTTTGAAAAATAAAAGAAATAAAAGTAGTTTGAGAGCGTTGGACTCAGAAACACATTTTGAGTTTCAATCACTATATGAAATGGAAAGCCTCTGTTTGTGCTCCAGACCAAGGTTATTTTTGTAAACGAAAACTAAGATGAAAACGATTGATCAAAAAAACATTTTTGTAAACTGAAATAAAAACATCAAAATAAATGAAAAACTAATACAAAACGAAACTAACAACAGTTATTGAAAAATTAACAGAAAATAAGAATTATCAAAAATAAATAATCGTTTTTGTAATCTTTACGTTATCTCACCCCGTGGCGGAAAAATAGCTGTGTGTCGGTTTAGGGAAATACCTGTAACTGGCGCATCACGCATGTGAGGTTATCTGACGGAGAGACGCAGAGCAGAGTCCTGCATGGGTCCTGTTTGGTTAACCCTTAACAGAACACCTGACCCGTCATCTGACAGCAGCACTGATTTAATTCTGTACCCGACCCGTGTGACATGGAGACCGCGACCTGAACCGCGCCCGCATTAAATCTAGGCTGCTGCATCAGGTAGACAAAGTTGTTTATTTTCTCATGTAACACAAGCAATCAAACCAAAATAGGCATT
>NW_015612262.1:0-747 GCF_001515605.1 Sinocyclocheilus anshuiensis | reverse complement strand
CACCAAACTCCATATACTCATCATTTCTGTACACAAGAAACTGTCCTTTTTTATATGCAGTGCCCTTGTACTGAATGTCTGTGGTAACTGTGGTATTGCTTTCTGAAAAGGCTAACTCCCTGACTGCATGTTTAATAGTGTTACTGTAGAGGTTGGGATAAAACGCACAGCTGTCCTTCACTTGCAGTAGTTTACTGCATTCTTGCCCAGCTAAAAGATATGCCTGATACATCTGATGACGCTCTGACAAAGTTTGACAAATGTTTTTGAAGTTTTTCAAGTGTCTGGCACATCTTTTAAAATAACTGTGCTTACTTTCAAACCTAAGCGTCCATAACCTAATCAATGGACCAAATTTCAAGATCAGTGCTGAATAATGGCGCAAATAGTGGTGCTTGGGTTTTAGTTGCACTTCAGGAAACAACATCTTTCTCAACTCCAAATATTCTTGGATCAAAATGTCAAGATATGCTATCTGGGACAAGGAAATGTTCTGAGCACAAATAAGATCCACAATGTCTTTTAGCTGGAGAGCTAACTGCCATACTTCATCCTCATGATTTTGCACTTTGTCACCAATCAAAACTGGTAGCAATCTCAAAAGGTTCCAGTTTTGAATGGCTTGCCCTGATAACTTGGCACTGTCCGGGTTGACAGCACATGGCTTTGTGAGTGCTTCAGATCCTTTGTACTTTAACTGTTTCATGCGCCTGTTTAAGAGTGAGTACGTGAACCATTTTTTCTTTT
>NW_015612261.1:0-748 GCF_001515605.1 Sinocyclocheilus anshuiensis | reverse complement strand
TAAGCTTCAAGGGGATCCATCCATCTCCCCACAAAGACGTGATTAGTCTAGCCACCATAACACCTCTGGGAGCAGAGTGAGAAGATGTAGGCTCAGTCATGACTGCACTTCCTGGGGAAACAACAGCAGATTTGGGCAGCTTTCCCCATACTAAGTACTCACAGCCCGGCTCAAGATAGACAGCTGAGTTGCATCTTACTGTTCCTATCTTCCCAGGAATCTCCTCTCCTCTCCAGCAATTCAATCCAGCAAGCATTGACAAGAAGCATTCACACTCAGGGTCTGGTGAAGCTGGACTAGACACAACTTGCCAAAATCCATCACACAATTTGAAGTATCTGAGAATGTGTTTAATAACATTAGTCCCAAGTATCAGCTCATCATGTTGCCCAGGAACCACTAAGGTAGGTACTACCATCTTTATACCATACACTTCCATGGTAAGATTGAATGATGATTTGGGTCTCACACGCAGCCCTCCACAGCCTACAAGGGTGACATCAGTTTTGAACTCAACACATTCATCCACTGCACCAGCTGATTTTAGTTTCATCTCAGCAGACTCATTTATAGTGCAGGCCATCGAACCACTGTCCAACATGGCACTCAATGTCACCATCTTTCCAATCTTCACTGGCGTATAAAAGAGGCTGTCACGTCCACCCACAACATGCATGTTCTGATAAATGACTTCTGAATCATCACAATTTCCTTTGGCTAAAAGATATGCATTCTCAGACTCACAATC
>NW_015612260.1:0-747 GCF_001515605.1 Sinocyclocheilus anshuiensis | reverse complement strand
TGCAATGTACATTTTCACCATTATCACCATGATTTTGTGTATGGCCGAGATTTTTGAAATCCTCTGCAGAAGGCTGGGCTATTTAACACATCAGTAACAATCAACAGCTTAAAAATAGCACACAAAAGAATGCAAATGTATAATAGACATTTTTCATAGACTCAAACTGCATGCCTTCCATCCAGGTGTTTTGACATTATTTTCTACCTCACTGTGAAACACTGTAAGAGGCAGAAATAAGTGTTTGTAAATATTTTGCACAATAATAATTTTTAAAAGTAAACATTTTACTTATTCTCTAAAATAATCAATGACTTGTTTTGTCATGAAACGTCACCGCCTTGTGTATTATTGTAGATGTATGTTTCATTACAAATATTAAATGTCCAATTAAACTTTTCACTGAAATGGTTATGCTTATTATAGAATTAGTGATTTAGAAAAATACAAAATAATGCAAAAAGAAGCATATGATTATGTGCTAAGTAATCGGGATATTTAAAACATTAGAGATGAAAATATATTTACTTCTCTGGTTTGTTTATTATTATTATTAAATATTATGCATATTTCATTTTGAGGTAAGAACACTGTGAACAAGTTTTTATAATAGAACTTTAATTTCATTTTTTTCTAAAGGACATCTTGTAATCAAGAGTAAAACAAAAACAATTAAATAAGAAGAAATCAGCTGCCTTTATGGGCAAAACAAAAGAAATATTCATGAACTTCTATAAATGATGACCA
>NW_015612259.1:0-747 GCF_001515605.1 Sinocyclocheilus anshuiensis | reverse complement strand
GGGAGAAAGTGGGACTATTTAAGAAAGAGAAAGACAGGATGTGAGGGAACAGGGTTAACGGATGTTAACGGAGCCTTCTCAAATAAAGAATAACACTACTTGTTAGGGAAATATGAAATCTACTTTATTTAATTACATTTTAATAACCAAAATAATATCTAATCATTTAAATTCAGAAAATTTTAACAATTTATTAATTTATAAAATTTTAACAATAATAGGTCCCTATGAAGTTTTTTTTTCTGAAATTAGTTTTCTGGATTCTGTGTTTTTATGATGTTTTATTTAATGTAATTTAATGTAAATCTTATGCAATCAAAAACGATTTATTTATTGGAAAGCAGTGCTGCACAACGGAGGTTTACTGTTTGAATTAAATCATGTTTTTTTTAATTATTTTGATAGATGCTGTTACTAAATTACAAATTAAACATTTACATTCACATTGATTCACACAACAAAAATGGCCTGAACATTGCTTTCAGTTACAGCATTAACACCAAATTTGAATTCCCTTTTCTTGCAATGACAAACACTTCTGACAAAATATATTTGAAAAATATGTAAATTACATGTTATTATAACTGGAAATATAGGCCTATTGCTTCCTAAGTAGCTTTATGGGTTAAAGCCGTTAATACAGTTTCAAAATAACGTCCCCAGCACTTGTTTAAATGTGTCTAAATCATTTCAAGTTGTATTTTGTTATTACAGTTTTTTTCAATTGTTTACACGCAATTTTGAAAA
>NW_015612258.1:0-747 GCF_001515605.1 Sinocyclocheilus anshuiensis | reverse complement strand
TGCCATACCCATAAATCCATACAAGGTATTTCCTATCTTGGATGATCTATTCTGTGGTGAGTGAATCATACTCCCATGAGGTGTGTTAACTCATTAATTATTAATAATGCTGTCAGATTGTACATCTGTGCTGTCAGGGGCACAGTGGACAGGAAGGCATGACAGAGTGAGGTCAGAGTTGTAAACTGTCTCTAAAAACAAATGAAGTGACGTGTGACTGCAAACTATCCCTTGTGACAGGAATAATGTAGTTACTGAACCTCAGGTGAAAAGGAAACAGAGTCTGTTATGTTTGGCTCTACTGCTTCCTTGCTATTTTTGGTAACCAGTTAGCTCCATTATAACTAATTTGCACAATAATGCTAAAATGATGCCAGAGTTGGTGTGTTAAGATGTTTAAACAAAGCCACTTTTATACTGGATTAAACATACGCCAGTATCGAGGTTGATTAAAAAAAAATGACAAGTGTTGCTATAGTCGTACAGGACCAACCTCTGCAGTTTTAATATGTGCTTTATAAATGATGAAACTGGACTGGACTCAGGTGTGGTTTATGTTTGTTGATCACCAGCTGTTGACCATACAGACTTGATCCAAAGAAGAACGGCACATTAGCAGAGGAAGAGGCACATGAGTTATGATAATGCTCCTGTAATTGATGCTAATAAGACAGGAGTGGCTTTGTGGTAAAAACCACTAGCATTTGAATGACTTAATGTTTGTAGATGTGTGTGTGTGTGTGTGTG
>NW_015612257.1:0-747 GCF_001515605.1 Sinocyclocheilus anshuiensis | reverse complement strand
AGAATTGTAAAGTGCAGCAATATTATAACTCATTGGATAAGACCATTAAAGATATTAAAATACTCTGGAAAAATACATTTATATATAGTTGCATTATTCTCACGGTTAATAAACATTTGTTTACTTAATGGTACAAGATGTGTGGCATATTGGAGTGTGAATTCTACATGAGAAATGATGGTAGAAAAATAATGACAATAATAAAAAGGAATCTGTGATTTCATTGTAGTGAGCGACATGAACACAGTGATCCGCGTCCTCCATCATCACTGTGCCGCGCAGCTCGACTGCTTCACCGACTCAGCCTCAATCAGCTTCTTCTCAATCTCCACCTTCAACACAGAGTAAATGACTGAATATTTTTGCAAAAAGAGGCAATGCTGAAGCAGTACCCACTATGAAATGCCACGGTGCATGTGATGTGTAAGCTTTCTGTACCTGGCAGTGGTAGTGTGCCCTGCTGCTCAGGTGTTTCTGCGGCTGAACGTCACTTTCGATGCCCACAGATTTCACGCGCGTGTGGGACGCCACCGCATCTGCCACCTCACACTCAACCCTGACAAACGGGAGCCAGTCGGCGGGAATCTCCTGATCTGACGCCAGCTCCAGCTTACACGCCAACGACTGAGGCTGCTCCAGAGCTACGGAGAAGACAGTCACAAAACCTGTGAGATTTACCCACACATGAATGACCAAATAAGACCCTTCCATTGCTCTGAGCCTCACCTGAGATGACCAGCACTGTGT
>NW_015612256.1:0-747 GCF_001515605.1 Sinocyclocheilus anshuiensis | reverse complement strand
GATTTGCACTTACCTGTTGTGTCTGGCCTTGCTTTGTGACAGTGTTAAATAAAATATATTTGTAGCAGTGGATTTTAATCATATGTGCCTCTTTTATTTATTGCTTTTGCCTTGCTGCATTTGTTCGGTTTACTGGCTTTTTTCCTTTGTCAAGTAGATTTTTAATGTGTTTTTGGTCCAGGTTTAAGAATAATATCAGTAGATCCTTAAAATCAGGTTACCCAGTTTACCTAAAATTCCCTGTGTCGATTCATTGGTGTGATTATAAATTCCTTTTTACACACAGATGAGGTGCTTCTAAAGTTAAATGTCACTAGGTGGCAGTGCCTGCTGCAATTCAGTTGATTTGTACAATTACTTTTTTTTTACTAGACATACATATTGCTACAAAGGAGATTGAAATAAATAAATAATCTCAGCAAGCCATGGGCAACAGTGGGGGTAGAAAATACCAAGACTCAGCTGGGAACATTTTTAAATTATATAGAGTATATAATCATATTTATGATAATATTGACTAATTAGTATGCTGTCAAATTAAATTAGGCAATATACAGATGTACAAGGACTATACTCATCTATATTTTGAATCTGTTTTTATTTTTATATTATCCATTTCATTTTCATTTAGTCAAAGTTTTAGTAATTTTGTTTTGTCAGTTTTAGTAGTTTTAGTTTTTTATGTGTCTGTAGTTTTTTCCATTAATTTTTATTTAGGTTTTAGTTATTTTAGTACATCAAGTTAAA
>NW_015612255.1:0-747 GCF_001515605.1 Sinocyclocheilus anshuiensis | reverse complement strand
CTGACATGTAGCGGCAACTCAATCCACAATCTCGCCCACATTACTGCAAAAGCCCTATCACCTTTTTGATGACAAATTGTCCTAGGCACTACCACAAGTTTATAGTTTTCTGAGCACAGGGCTCTAGTGGGGTTATAAGGTATCAAGAGGTTTGTAACGTACAAAGGTGCCTGGTTGTTTAATGATTTATATACAAAAATTAACATCTTATATTTAATTCTAAAACAAACAGGGAGCCAGCGCAAATTTGCAAGTACCGGGGAGATAGAATCTTATTTCTTTACCCTTTTTAAAAGCCTCGCCGCCGCATTCTGAACTGATTGTAATCGAGCCAAGAACGCGGCAGAGATGCCCCTGTACAGCGAGTTACAAAAATCCAAACGTGATAGGACAAATGTATGAATAACTCTTTCGAAGTTGGCAATTGACAAAAACATGTTTGGTTTTAGCTAAAAGGCGCACATTATAAAAGCAAGCACGTACCACAGAATTAATTTGCTTTTCCATTTTTAAATTATCATCAATTTGAAAACCTAAATCTCTAACCGATGTTTTAAAATATGGTGCCAATGGGCTTAAATCTAAAAGGGATTTAGTAGAATCTTTTGGCTGGCCAAAAACAATAACCTCAGTCGTGTCTTCATTTAGCATAAAAAAAAAAAAACTTGCCATCCGATTTTTAATATCGTTTAAATACGCTAAAAGGGAGTCAAGAGATTTCATTGGGTGTTTTAGTGGCAGGTAGAG
>NW_015612254.1:0-745 GCF_001515605.1 Sinocyclocheilus anshuiensis | reverse complement strand
ACGAGTTAATAATATTGAGAAGCGGTTCTTCTGCTACAGGTAACGCATATGCTGTAAACTGTCGTTTCCAGTGAGAGTTAAATCATGTAGTAGTAAAGTAGTAAAGCTTGCACCTACTGAAAGTCTTTCATGCTTTTGAAATGAGGTCTTATATGCTGTGCACATAGACAGTTCTAATGTGTTAGATAATTTATGGATAACAATTGTATGTGGAGCATCTATGCACAGCAATTATAAGTTAGAGTACTATCTAAGCAATTCCATTCATGTATATGCTGTATAGCTTTCCTAGCGAGAGTTAGTTCATGCATTAACTGAAAATGTTTCATGCATTTGAAATGACTGGTTATTTGCAATGCATATAGACAGTTTCCAAGCAATACCATGCATGATATTTTGTAAAGATAGAGTTAGTTCATGCATACAGTATAACAACTAATGCTTGCACTTACTGAAAATGTTTCATGCATTTGAAATGAGTTCTTATAGCCAATGCACAAAGATAGTTCTAAACAGTTAGAATTTTCATGCATACAAAGAATATGTTAGAGCTTCTATGCCCAGCAAGTGTACGTTATTCTAAGCAACACCATGCATGCATATGCCGTAAAAGTTTGTTTTCGGTGAGACTTAAATCATGCATTCAGAATAAGTTGTAAAGCTTGCACCTACTGAAAGTATTTCATGCTTATGAAATGAGGTCTTATATGTGACCCTGGACCACAAAACCAGTCATAAGGGTCCA
>NW_015612253.1:0-738 GCF_001515605.1 Sinocyclocheilus anshuiensis | reverse complement strand
GCAAACAAATCCTGCCATAAATGGCGGACCCCAGTAGAGCTGCTATTGACATGCAGATCACACTGATGGGACTTATGGGTCTCCTCACAATACACAGCAATGCTGAGAATTCCTCATGACTCCTTGTCTATGACATCAAATAAGCTACCAGCCAATTAAACAAGAAAGCCATTTTCCACAAAGTAGGAAATGCATTGCCATTTGGATCTTAGTCTTGATACGTTACAGGAAAAGGTCTGGATTTGATTTCCCGTTTGTACCTTTTGGTTTTTTTATATATGAAGCTAAAATGATGTCTTATGGCGCGGTCTCTCTCATAGTTGAGGTTATGGTCGAATATAGATACATGGCGCCCTCTTGTGTCCAGATTGTGTAATTCTAAAACGAAGAGTGCGCTCACGCACAGACCCCGCGTTTTTCTATTTTGAGGGAGAAGGGAGACTTTCCGCTTTTTTATGCGATATTTTCCTTCCCCTATATTTTATTGATCCGCTTTCTTTTTCTCTTTGTACAATGCCTATGAGGACATTTAGTTTAATATAGGCTATGTATTATTTAACTGTACTATATACTTGTAAAACCCCCACACGTTTACTTAATAGTATAACATATTTTTTTTATGAATTGTATTTTTATTACTAAAATTTACATTATTAATGATAAACATTATGGACTTTTTTTTGGAATACGTCAGCCTATATATATATATATATATATATATATATATATACACACACA
>NW_015612252.1:0-747 GCF_001515605.1 Sinocyclocheilus anshuiensis | reverse complement strand
TGTACTTTGCCAGAAAGAGCAGGTGTTGTGCTGGTCCGGATCTGTCCAGTTAGAGGAGGATCACTGAGTCATTCCACCCCAGGCACACAAGACAGCTGCAGGGGAGCTCGGACCCACTGTTGGCCCCACAGCTGTCACCTTTCCTTGGACAGAAAAGAGCAACCCTGCTACTCTTAACCAACCACAGAGACACTGAAATACTTTGCTTAACATCAGTCTGTAGCTTAATCTGATCTATATCTGTTTGTTTTTTATACATTGAAAAAATACATCTTTACTTAATTTTTTTATTAAATTATTTTATATAATTTAATATTATAAATGTTATTATATTTACATTATTATTTTCTAATAATTGTAATAAAAGTTTTATATGCAGTATATTTTATAATATTTATTATTATAAATATTATAAAAATGTATTATAATAAATAGCATATTATTACTTTTTAATTATATAATTAATAAGTATATAGAAATAATTTTATAACATTTTATCTATTCATTTTTTTTTCTCTCTCTCTCTATCTATAGACATTTTAGAAAGATCTCAAAAGGAAATGTGCTTGAAACCCCCTACTGATTGCATAGGGCGGATTCTGAATTCCCAAACCTCACGTCCCCTCAGGGCCATCAGGACCTCCACCATCATCCCTGGTAATCCCTAATAGCTTTACTGCAGACCTATCCCAAACCATCCAACAACAAACCCACCTCTACACTTCCATCTACCAAGCTTACCATATG
>NW_015612251.1:0-747 GCF_001515605.1 Sinocyclocheilus anshuiensis | reverse complement strand
CAGGGAGGACCCCTTCATTATTGATTACACTGTCTAATGAACCCTGGGAGAATGGCCTAGGCCACGAATACCGGCTGATTTGATAGGCCAGCCACTGAGGTGATGTTTGAGTTAATCAGGGCAAAGCCGACCCCTCCACAACTCCCCTTCTTTCGCCCCGTCCTCTGCAGGAATTTGGAGGTAGTCATTAAAAAACCATAAAGAAAGCAGAAAAAGCAAACTGCCACCCTCATAGTAGGTGACCTCATTCCTGACTACCAAAGAAAGCAATGTGTGTGCTGACGTCATCATTGAATCGCATACATCATCATTGTGTTTTTAATGCATTTGATCATCTATTAATTTTTTTGAGCTGTCTTCGTCATTTTTTAGCATTCAAGTTTTGATTAACACAAATTTGCATGGTGGCATTCCCTATGTTGAGGTCAGCTCATTGGATTGTGGGTGCTTAGCGAACAAAACCCAGGGTTTTCTCACTGAAAAAGCTGGGCGAAAAAGTGGCGCAACTGTTCATTGAATTTGCCCCAACACATTTGCCAAAAACGACGGCTGCATCATAGCCCGAAATTAAATGTGGGATCATTTACATATAACAGATGCCAACCCTTCAGTCATAAAGAAGCTACACAGACCAAATTCCCAAACCCAAATATCCAGAAACACATCCAGAGTGCTTCAAACGAGAAGAAACTAATTTGCTCTTACCTGTTTGTGCAAATTGCAGTGAAGACCCACGGGACATGAAAG
>NW_015612250.1:0-746 GCF_001515605.1 Sinocyclocheilus anshuiensis | reverse complement strand
CTAGATTCTGGATGAAATCGATGAGCATGGCATCAAGATCTATCACCTCCCTGATGCCGAGTCTGATGAGGATGAAGATTTCAAAGAGCAGACCCGGATTCTCAAGGTATGTGTTTTTTTTCCTCGTATAATTTAAAGAGACAGTTCAGCCAAAGTAAAAATATGACCAATTACACACCTTCATGTTGTTCTAAAGCCATGTGTTTTAAACACTTCCCAAAAAACACAAAAGCACCATAAACATACATTACTGTTCAAAGGTTTAGGGTCAGTAAGATTTTTTAAAAGAAATTAATACTGAAATAATTAAGCAGGGAAGCATTAAAAATTATCAAAAGTGACATTAAAACATTTTAATGTTACAAAAGTACATTGTGGTAATCAAAGAATAATTTTGAACAGCTTTGCCATGACAGGAATAAAATACATTTTAAAAAATATAAAAATTGTTATTTTAAATTGTCATGATATTTCACATATTGCTGTTTTTACTTCATTTGTGATCAAATAAATGTAGAAGTGAGAATTATTCAGACTGGTTTTGGGAATTGTAATTGAAACTGAATTGGGAAACACAAGTCAGACAGGTTTGGACCAACATGAGGGTGAAAGATGTCAAGATGTCATTTTTTTGTGATCACTTGATGCTTACTGTTTCCTGCTCTTTAGGAGATAGTACCAAGCATCCAAGCTAGGCCGCTTTCTTTTTAAAGGGGTCCTATTATGCTTTTTCACTTTTTCAACTT
>NW_015612249.1:0-747 GCF_001515605.1 Sinocyclocheilus anshuiensis | reverse complement strand
TAGGAGTTTATTGAGGCAAAAGTTGTAGTTAATAGTGAGAATTGGACCCTAAAATAAAGTGTGATCATCAGGGTATATACACCGAAAAAAATGGTAACCTAAAAATGTGCTTCATGTGGTAACATCTAAATAAACTGATTGTATTCAAATCAAAAACATTTAAAAACATTTCTGAATCAACCTAAATATATTAGGTAACACCAACACTGAATTTAAGTGTAAGATCAAAAATGATCCCAAAATAAAAATTGTCACTATTTATTCACATTCACATTGCAAACTCGCTTTCTGCATGCACTGAAAACAAAAGGAGTATTGATCATAAAACTAGTCTGTGTTAGCACTATATTCCAAGCCCTCTGAAGCCACACAGTAGTTTTGTCTCATGAATAAGATGCCGCTGATAATCTTCCCCTCCAGTGAATTGAACTGAAGAAGCTGAATGGATTGTCTTTCACCAATCGAAACTCAAAATGAGTTCAACGCATTAACTGAAGCGGTTAATTTGCAGCGATTCTTGAGTTAACAGCTCACTGGAGGTCTGGCCCTGCTTGCAACAAACCCCTTAAGCTAAGAAAACCCATAGTTATCATTTTAAGCAAACTATCACTACGGGTTTTCTTAACTTGGTGGTTGTTATAACTGGCTGCTGTTCTTCATTTTGGAATATAGTATATGCGAGAGTCATATGGACTGCTTTGATGGTGTTTTTTTCCTATTATACTGTAGCATTGAACTGAGTAGGTG
>NW_015612248.1:0-747 GCF_001515605.1 Sinocyclocheilus anshuiensis | reverse complement strand
AACTTTATGGAAATAGTGTTTCTATTGAAAACATTTAGTTTTAAGTCACCATTATGGTGAATAGTATTTGCTTTAGTTTTAGTATTTTAAAACCACTTTTGCATTGACAAAACCGAACAGCTGAAATTGTCTGCAATTATGGCATTCAAATTCTTGTTGCATACTGGTTTAACTTAGTTTAAATCATGTCTCAAAGCAATTACAGCAGCACTGAAGTTTACTGAACTGTAAAAATTTGTTTTTAACTAAACAAAATCAGTTATGATAGAAAGAACACTTGACATCTTTTGTTCAACATTTTCCGAAGGAAGTGTTACAGAAATAAATATACTATTACTATAATAAATGTTGTTCTACTCACTGGTGACAGACACATTAAATCTCTTGATTGTGGTCTGTTTGCTGTTAATGATTTGTAGTTAATACTGTCCAGAGTCTGTGGTTTCCATGTTTCTGATGGTCAGTTCCAGTCGTGTTGTCCAGCTCCAGTCTGTCTCTGAATCTCTCCCTAATACTAGTTGTTCCTGAATCAGCTTTAACAACGAGATGCTTTTCAGCTCCAAACGTCCACAGCATCAGATCATCTCTCAGTCTGGAGAATGACAGAATCTCCCAGCATCACTTTCTCGGTCTTCACTTTGTTACAACAGCACATAAAAACAGAGCAATTCAATCAAAAAAAAAAGAACCTTGTTAATTTCAGCTCACTTACTGTATATTGCACACAGATCACTTGGATAGTTTTTT
>NW_015612247.1:0-747 GCF_001515605.1 Sinocyclocheilus anshuiensis | reverse complement strand
GTATTATATGCCAAAGAAGGAATATGATGCAAAATAAAGGTTCACTGCTTTGACTCGATACAGTTTTTAGCCTAACTGGCTTAAATTCATACAACAAACTACCTCTAAATAAAATTTTACAGGCCCCCTAGAATATATGCATAATCTTGTTGGTCCAATGACTAACATTTGTACCCAAACCTCTTCATATTTCTTTCATAGCTGAGCTACAAATATATTGAATGTTTTTCTCCACTCACACATTCTTTAATTTGTACTAATAACACGTCTGTTTCCTTACACAGCCTTAACCACAGAGTACATTTTCCAAAAAACGCCTCGACAAGGACATAATGTTTCAATTCGTGTCACTTTCCATTACAGTGTCCATGTTCCTGTGCTATTACGTAAGCAACTACTGAAATAATGCCCCACGAACAACGACGACATTGTTATTGTTGCATAGTTTTCTGGTCAAATGTATAACATGGCCACTGTAGTGCACTCAATATTTGCACTCATTTAACCTTTACCCGAGCATCTGGTGTCTAAAAGGTGAGATGCAAAGCAATAGAGTGTCATAGGGTATTTTTGTTGGCCAAAACCTAGAAACTTCCAGTTCCATCAAAGTCAATATGGATTTTGAATGGGTTTTTGGTTCAAATAAGGGCTGTTGTGAACACAAGCTCAAGATATTTTCACGTTTTATTCTACAACATGAAATCCATCCTTGTGCGTTTTTTTTTACTTAAAACTTTTACTTGCCTT
>NW_015612246.1:0-747 GCF_001515605.1 Sinocyclocheilus anshuiensis | reverse complement strand
TGTGTTTGTGTGTGTGTGTGTGTGAAATGTGACTTGATCTCCATCAGGTCCTGGAGGAGTCTAGGAAGCCCTTGTTATCAGGTTTGAGCTCTAGTTTCAGTCCTCTGTTCTTCATCACTCTGCTCAGTGTGTTCCTGCTCGAACTCCTCACTTCCTGCGGGGCGCTACAGTGTGTGTGTGTAGATGAGCTGCTTGTGTCTCTCCAGCATGTTTATCTGATGATTTCAGTTTCTCAGCTGCTGGTCTGATGTAACTAACACACGACTCGTGAGCATAAACATATAAAACACCTGCTGCTGCAGATCACCTGCTCCTGTGAGTTCCTGCGAGTGTGAACATAACTTCAACTGAATGTCTTACAGGACAGTGATTTGTTTGGAAGTTTTTTGCCGTACAAACTGCGTCTCGTTCACTAACCGATATGTGGATTATTCATATTTATTCGCCTAATGCACAAGCGTACACACGTGAATTTGCTTGAAAGCTCATTGTAATGAATTGGTAGTATTGTAAATGAACGACTGCATTCCTGAGGTTTGTTATTGGTATAAAACTCACCCAAATCATCTCCATATATCGGCTTTCTGCACAATATTGCCTTTACAGCCTTTCGTCATTTTCACAAAACATGTAACTCCAAAATAAACTCTAAAGATGTGCAGAAGATCCTTGAGCAATGCCAAGTGTGTCATCCTCAAAATCATTTCAAACACAAACACAAACACTCATTACACAGATCCAGACTAT
>NW_015612245.1:0-747 GCF_001515605.1 Sinocyclocheilus anshuiensis | reverse complement strand
AAAACAGAATCCAGAACATTTAGATGGAATTGGGGGGGGGGGATTTCATAGTGGCCTAAAATTTACATTTTTGTTAAACTTCTAATAAATTGTTGTTTAACTGTATATGTTTCAATAGATATAAGCAGATATAAAATAGATATTCAATAGATATAGATAATAAATAGATTTCAATGAACTAGACAAGCTTTATGATTACTAACATTTAATTTAATCATTAAAATGGAATCCAAAAATATTAAAACAGAAAAAAAATGGATCCAGAAAAAATAAAAAGGAAAAAACAACATTTGGGAATTAATAAACCATATGTCATAGGGCCCTACATGTACACTGCTGCGACATCCTTTGCCTTTTCCATCCAGTATCATTAGTCACACACTGTACGTCCTCAGCAACTCACTGAGGAACTGCTCTATTCTTAGACGCTCCCTCCAGCTCCCAAAGATGAGCGAGCGGCAGTTTGTGCCGGTGGACGACAGCCAGCCTGACATCGGATACTCCGCAGAACTGCGGCTCACCGGCTGACCGACACACACAATACTGAAGGACTCAATCACATCACTACTTAAACACACGCCGCACCAGTATCACATCAACACAACAGATTTTATTTCACAAGCTTGAGTTTGTGACTATATTATATGTTTTAGATTGTAAACTACATATTTAGAGTGATAGAGAGATAGAGTGGCATGGTTTGTTGTTGTTGTGGGTGTTTGCATCATGCACAATCTGTTCAGAAGT
>NW_015612244.1:0-747 GCF_001515605.1 Sinocyclocheilus anshuiensis | reverse complement strand
TAAAAAAAAAAAAAAAAAAGCCAATTCAAAATATTAATACATGCTATAATACTATACTAAAATGACACTGACCAGCACAAAAACACCTCCACCTAATGCAGGTAGTGCACTTACTTTGTCCTGATAGAGTTTGTAAAGCCAGGCCGCGCATTCAGACTCATCCTCTGGGATTGTGTCCAGAGGAATCCGCCTAACAAACACACAAGGAAATCCATGAAGGTTTATCTTAATCTTGCTGCTGACAACGCTTTCATATAGGAAGCCATTAAACTAAAACATTTCTAAATGATTATGGAGACTGCATGTTGAACTTTGTTACAGCAGGAGATATTATCACAGATCATTCAATATACAACAGGCTGTTAAATATTGCCAAAGGGCAATGTGAAGAAGATTTTTCTTTCATTCCTACCTCACATATAAATCAGCATGGTATTTTTTCCCGTTGAGTACTCCTAGTAAAGTTGGCATTTCGTTGTTTCTGAAATTAAGTGTAGAATCGTACACAGCAGTAACTACAGAGGAGACACAAACCAAGTCAGCGAGCCAAATTCTTAGAGGCTACATTGGCCAAAAATACATCATCTTTCACTTAAAAGTATTCAATTTGAAAGACATCAACAGAGTGATTTGCCTTAACTCACTGGAAGATCAATGAAAGCATTGCCACTATGGGTTCATCATTACTTAGGGACAGTTCACCTTCAGTTGCTGGTCCCCATTGACTTCCATTGTATGGGGAAAAAA
>NW_015612243.1:0-747 GCF_001515605.1 Sinocyclocheilus anshuiensis | reverse complement strand
TTCTTGGTCCATTTTTGACTAAGATAAAACAGTTGAGCGACGTTGGTGTGTATGTGTATATATACACCCCAGTGGAGTCTTTTGTGGTAACTTGGGAATGTTTACTTGTGTTCAGGTAACTTAGCTCACCGGCTCTGGTTTTATTCATTGAAGTATAATGTGCATCATATTATCAAAAGTTTGGTGGATTTTTACAGGCAAAAAAGCTCTATTCTCTATTGTCAATAGTGTAGCGTTGTATGAAACAGCTCACACAGAAGTCACTTTCAAAACAAGCAGCTTTCTGTTAGTCCTGTTGCAAAATCTGTGAAGGGAAACCTTTCACCCTCATGTGAATTTATATAGAAATGACTGGATTTTGTGAGCAAAAATTCAGCAAAATTCGTTCTCCCATGTAAACTTTGCATTTGTTCACAAAAGTTTTGCTTTCTCCGAAAAAACTTTGCGTTTGCTTGCAAAAGCATTGGAATATATAAAGATTTTACTCCCAAATCATGTTCATCTCCACCATCAGCTTTTGGATTCATTTCTCGGGGGAATGCAAAACTTTGTGAGAAAATAACAAACTTGCTTAAAGTAATAGTTCACTCAAAAATGAAAATTACTCCATGATTTGCTCACCCTCAAGCCATCCTAACTGTATATGACTTTCTTCTTCAAAGCCACTTTCGTGAACACACTTACCTGTACACCAGTTAGCGGAAGCTAGAGATTACGGTTAATAAAGTTTTAAATATGGATATTTTT
>NW_015612242.1:0-747 GCF_001515605.1 Sinocyclocheilus anshuiensis | reverse complement strand
GAGAGAGAAGCCGCAGCGTGTGAACGCGCCGCCATCTTGAGGTTTGTCTGTGTGTTATTAATATTATTAATAACTTATTTGTCTGTGTGTTATTAATATTATTAATCAAGCAATGTTCAATGTTCAATTTGTCACATATCCTAAACAGCAAAAGAACACATCAACACTTTACAATAAGGTTCAATTTGTTAACATTAGTTCATTCAGGACAACTCGGTTTCATTAAGGTTGTTGTTGAGGCTCTGAATGATAGCTATTTGGCGGCAGAGGTTTGAACCCCTGAAGCTTAAGGCAATTAACCAGAAATGTAATAAGCAGCAGTTACATAATTCCATGTGGTAACAATACAACACTGTAATGAGTTTGGAGAAGACTGAGCAACAATGAGCTGGATAGACAGATATACCTCTGTGGACAAGCAAATAAATGATCATCTGCCAGCATAAGGAAGAGTTAGGGATGGACTTAAGGTACATTTACATGACAATGATGTGCTAAAAACCAAAAGGTTTTCCATTGTGTTGTAGAAAAGTTTCACATACAGTGTTATCACATACAAAGCCATACCTGTTCAAATGGATCCATGAAAATGACTAAAAAAAGCGGTGCATGCCAGGCCAGTAGTTGGCGATGTCAATTTTTTAAAGAATCACTACATATCTGCACACATGCCTATAGACTGAACATGACATCACTCTTTTCAGTTTTTGTAGTTACGGATACAATAACAAAAACTTGCACTTTGAA
>NW_015612241.1:0-747 GCF_001515605.1 Sinocyclocheilus anshuiensis | reverse complement strand
CAAGTTATAGCCACCAGTAAACTTACAGCTGTGCTTTTTGATTGCGAATGAGCTTAGACTGTAGCACTCATGTGAACATAATGTTTGAGCAAGAATAGGTTGTCTGTTTGAGATGATATTAAAATAAATTAGTCTAAAAGCTGAAAAAAAACACCATTTCAAAAGCTCTCTGAAGGAGGTTAATGTTTATTAGATTTTTATACTGATGTCCCTTTATTTTATTCATCTTGAACTTTGTAAAGAAGCCTATTTTAATTTGTTTACTCAAAAAATCAGTTTCATCAACTTCATATTTGTCTTTATTTTTTATTTGTGTGTGTGTGTTACATATATGTGTTCAAGTTTTATCTGTGGAGCACTAAAGTAATTAATTTGATTGGCGTAAGAGGCCTCAAGGAATATGCAGGCTTTGGAAAGTGTACTGTAGGGAAAATATTGTCAAAACGCATTAAATTAGTGCTTTACTCCCAAGATTCATCATCATCAACAAAGAGCAAGGACAAGCCTTGTATATGCGTTCGAATATTTATGAAATTGCTTATGCTCATTAAAATGTTGTTATTGCTTGTGATTTAAAAAAGTATTGATTCCTATAGGAAATGACAGCAGTTTTCAAAGAAACAAAATATTATGCATATATCATCAAATTATTTGGAATTTTTCCCGGCAGCATATTTATATCTTAATAATGACAACATATACTCTCAATAAGGTACATATTAGTACTTTAAAAATTATTTACCCCTA
>NW_015612240.1:0-746 GCF_001515605.1 Sinocyclocheilus anshuiensis | reverse complement strand
GGGATCAATAGGGCCCTGCGCCTTTCTGGCTTGGGCCCTAAAAATGTGCCATCATAATCATTCACCAGAATCACATTCTGATGTCATATCAAAAGCAATCTGATGCTTTAGCATTTTCTACTTGTTGAAGTTACTTAATTAAATGGAACATAATTCTGTAAAATGGAATAAAACGGAACACATATTTTGTCAGCTTCATTTAAATGTGTGGCATTAACAAGTGAAAGATGACAGGAGAAAACAATAACACTTTCCTAGAGCATATTTGTGTGTCTCTAGAGGTGACTGTGCCTGTAATATGTGTAGCATCTGTTAAATAACTACTTAACAAATCTAACATCAGAGTAGTTCAGCTTCAGTTCTATCTTTAATCTAAGTGTCTATTGAATGGATGGTTAACCACAGCTAAACGTGCTTTTGTGGACATAAGCACAAGTAATCCTCACTGAAAATAATAAGACTAAGTCCACACATGCTTATAGGTACACCTGTAGCCTGAATAGTTAAATAAAACCAGAGCATACAAGTCTAATAAAGCACAATGCTTCTTTTGCACCAAGATGAGGTAAGGTAAAATCAACAAATTATGTGAGATGTCTTTAGGTGCTCTGCAGGTGACCTATTGAGTCAACATCTGCGTTTTTATGTATGACATGAGTAAACACACCCTCAACACATTTCAAATTATTCCGGGACACACATGAGAGGTTTGTGGTTTAAATGAAACCTTTTGTGAAGGCAGTGAA
>NW_015612239.1:0-747 GCF_001515605.1 Sinocyclocheilus anshuiensis | reverse complement strand
CCACAGGAAGTCAATTGTTTTGTGTTTGTGACTGTGCATATGTCTGAATTTATGTGCCTGGGAACAGACAGAATAAGATGTGATATTTCTGCAATGTCAGTTTTCCTTCATTCTTCCTTTTCAAGATCCTGTCTTTAAATTGCATTATTTAGCAGTGATTTTGAGTGTTTTATAATTGTAGACATTATAATAGTGATGTAAATACTGTAGAACTATTACAATTGACCACCATTTGTGATATGGACATGAATGATACATCAATGTTTTTAGATTTTTGAGCAATTAGACATATGATTTGCACATGGCGTATAATAAAATAAACAAAAATCACATAGACTTTTATTGAAGGAGACACCAGAGTCATATCTAAACATCAAAATATCACTGAAACTTGGGAGTTGGACCAGTAAGAAATCATCGTAAACACCCTAAAGCCGCATAACAGCATGTTCAAAATTAATCTGAATACCTTACCAACTACAAAGCAACACTATATGCATTTATGCATATATATTATACATGGCTATGCTAGCAACCACCCACAACACCCTAAAATTGTGGCAGTCACTTCCGCATTATTATGTGATTGAAATATTTTATAAGCTTTCTGTGTTCGGTTTCATTGAGCTTAGAGACCTGTGAATTTGCTGTTTAGATTTTGAAGATGGAGAGTGAATTTGTGCTTCAGGCATATATGTGTGTTTTGCCTATGGACGAGAGGTTTTTTAGAAGTATCTGTGCGTGTGT
>NW_015612238.1:0-746 GCF_001515605.1 Sinocyclocheilus anshuiensis | reverse complement strand
GTGAATTCACTACCTGCAGAAGTTTCCATCTGTTGTTGAGGTGCTCCAGAGCTCTGGCGTTCTCCATGGACAAGTGCACATCAGATATGGCCAGCTGGTGCGCCAGGTCATTTATGTGTTTCATTCCTTCCTTCACCTGGGTCAGCTCTTCTTTAAATAGCTACAACAGAAAGCAAAAAAGAGATGGATGATCAACACCACATAATCTTTTCACTTCATGCCATGAATTCCTTACATGGACTTTCCATCTGATTTCTGGGTGCACTGTGCATTGTTATATTTGTTGAGTGTTACAACTATGTCTGTTCTGATTTAAAGCAATAAAACGTCCTGATATTGACAGGCTGAGCATAGGGTGGATATTTTAATGTTTAAAGAGATTTTTTTTTATCCATTCACAGCCTACACTTGTCCATTTTCATTTCATCCACCACCGCTGTTCGCTTCCTTCCACACACTTACACTGAGGTGCCACACTGGGCATAAGTGAAAGAGAGACCCAATCTGTCGATGGCAGAGAGTGAAACTGCACCAAATGTGTGTATGTGTAAGTGTGAAAAGACTCAATGTGTGTGACAGCAAACTGGTCGCAAGAGAATTTTTTAAAAGTGCAGGGAGAAATATTTTTGTAAGTGAAAAGTTGAACTGAAGTTTGGCACTCCAAGGCTGCATTTGTTTGATAAAAAAAACAGTAATATTGCGAAATATTATTACAATTTCAAATAACTGTTTTCTATTTTAATATA
>NW_015612237.1:0-747 GCF_001515605.1 Sinocyclocheilus anshuiensis | reverse complement strand
GAGCGAGGCCATCCACCTGCTGCAGACCGCCGGAGACACGGTTACGCTCCAGATCAAGAAGCGATCTGAACGTAAGTGTCAGAATTTAGACCTGTGTGAGTGTTCTGGAGAAGTGCATGCAAACATTTCCGACATGTAATTTAAAGCATTTTTATAAATAATGCATCAGTGCTTGTCCTCCTGACCCACATCTGTCTTTTCCAGCACTTTTGGAGTCAGACAGGGGCAGCCCGTCCAGGACGGCTTCGTGCGCCAGTGACATGGAAGACGATCGCTCAGATTCTCTCGGGCGAGGGAAATACTCTGAACTTCACCGCCTGACCACACCGCCCAGTCTGGATTCAGCCATGGACTCGTGGGATAGTTCGGCCTTAGATGCCGGCTACGGAAGTCAAGGTACAGAAGATGATGACAAACGTAATTGAATGTTAACATGGGCTGAAACTTAAGGTCAGCGAGGGTTAATTAACTCATTTGGACATTAATCAAGTGGGCGAGAGGGTTCAGAAAAGATGAATGTACCTGGATTGCGATTTGTCCTAAGAGTTTTCTTTTATTGAGGTCAGTGAAGGAGCCTTGGGAAATTAAAGCGATAGTCAGGGTTGCCAGGTCCCAGAAAAATTTTAAACCAAAAACTGACCCAAACCTGCCCAAAAAGAATGAAAACTAGCTCATTTTTCCCCGCATCCAGTCACAGTTTACAGCTGCAGGATTCCCATAAAATACAATATTTTTATTTAATTTATT
>NW_015612236.1:0-746 GCF_001515605.1 Sinocyclocheilus anshuiensis | reverse complement strand
GACATCAAAGTTATAGAAGTTGGTAAAGATAGACGGCAACAACCAGCCGGCGGCCGCACAAATCTCACCAATAGAAATCCTGCTGGACCACACTCAGAAGGAAGCCATTCCTCTGGTGGAGTGGGCCCGCACACCTATAGGGCACTGCAAGCCTACTGAGGCGTAAGCCAAGGCTATACCATTCACTATCCAGCAAGATCAGTGAGGTCTCTGCTTCGTAGCATACAAAGAGCTGCTCTGAGTATCTGAACAGACCAGAGTGCTCAACATACATTCTAAGGGCACGAACAGGGGTTAACATGGGCAGAGTAGGGGGTGTGCCACATCTTGGTTCCTCCTGAACTGCCGGCAAGAACGGAGCGGGCCATTGGTGGGAGGATTGATGACTGCGTCCCTTCAGGTACCACTCATTGATGAGGCCATGGGCAGGCTCTAATGGAGCCGACCAAGCCAGATTGAGATCCTGCACAGCCTTTGTCAGCGATCCACGCTTGGCCATGTTGACTGGATGCCGAAGAGTGGGCGTGTTCCGGCGAGGAGCCTGAAACTCACACAAAGTCATTAAGGACATGGAGTCATCAATGGCGATCTCCTCCTCAGAAGCGCTGAAGTAAACTAAACCGTTCGCTGCCGACAAGGGGCGTTGAACCTCCTGTGTGAAGCACACTGACAAAACGAGGCAATGAGGAGAGAGTGAAGTATGCGGGAGCTGAACTAGCATGATATCACTCAAGCCCGGTGTCAGA
>NW_015612235.1:0-746 GCF_001515605.1 Sinocyclocheilus anshuiensis | reverse complement strand
TTGATGGGCTCCATATAGGGCCCATATGGGTTAACCAGGTAGCTCTGATTTGATGCCTACATGAGTCTGCCTACATGGGTTAGTGATGGGACCCAGCTAGGTCTTAAGTAGGTCTCTTATGGGCCACAAGGTATACATATGGGCTAATATATTTGTCTGTTTGGATTACCTTATTTTACAGTAAACCCCTAAACACAAACATTACATTAAATCCACTTAAATGGTAAAGGTATTCAATAAACAGAAACCAGTAGTTCATGCTTTTAAGCAAAGTTTATTTGGATATAACTTGTACATTTACAACTTTTTAAAACACAAGTATCTAAAAAAAGTTAATTTTAAACTCCTGAAAAGCTTTATTTCTTGTAAAAACTTCATAAATTGTATTCTGCATGCTTTATTAAGCAAGGTTTTGTTGGAATAATTTGAACATTACCATTATATCTTGTACATTTACAATTTTATAAAACATAAGTATCTTTAAAAAAAAAGTTAAAGTAAAGCTCCTGACAAACATTATTTGGCATAACTTGTATTGCTTGTATATGCATATCTGAAAACTCTAAAATACATTATTTCACAAACAAACAAACCAACAGTGCAGCTCCACACTCCTCTGTCCTTGCTCTCCCAACGGCCCTTTGAAAAGACAACAATTAATCAACCACTGTGCCACTTTTTTTCACAGTTAAAACAGATTATTGTCTTTTTAAAGATTGTATTTCCATTTAAAAATCAAGAATATC
>NW_015612234.1:0-746 GCF_001515605.1 Sinocyclocheilus anshuiensis | reverse complement strand
GCCTAAAACACAGTATGTACAGGACAAACTAATCTAGGGCCGGGTAGAAATGATGATCTTCATTTGAACAATTTACTCTTCACAAACAACTGACTCTTATGAATCAGTCCTATTTACTGAATCAAAAATATACAACGTGTCCAGTGATAGCCCTGATTCCAGCAATTAATGACTCATGGGATGCTTCATTTTATGAATGGTTCAAAAAGATGAGTTACTGATTTGTATCAGTCTGAAACACTGCCCTGTATAATATACAGCATTAGCAGAGAGACAGTAAATGGAATCGAACCAGGAAGCCTGTAACAATACCCAGCCCTAGGATAAACAAGTGAAATAATATACATTATTGGTAAAAAGTTTGGGATAATTATGATTTTTTAAAAAGGTTTTTAAAATAAGTCACTCACCAAGGCTGCCTTTATTTGGTCAAAAATACAGTAAAATCAATAATATTTTGAAATATCATTACAATTTAAAATAACTACATTCTATTTTAATCTATTTTAAAATATAATTTATGCCCGTGATGGGAAAGCTGAATTTTTGGCAGCCACTACTCCAGTCCTCAGTGTCACATGATCCTTTATAAATCATTCTAATATTCTGATTTGGTGCTAATTTCTTTCAATTATTATTGGCTCTTAATATTATCAGTGTTGAAAACGGCTTAATATATATATATATATTTTTTTATTTACTTTTTTCTGGATTCTTTGATGAATAGAAAGTTCAAAAGAACAGCA
>NW_015612233.1:0-746 GCF_001515605.1 Sinocyclocheilus anshuiensis | reverse complement strand
GTGTGTTTGAGAGCTGCCCGTAAATAAACGCCTCCTGAGATGTGTTCTTAAAAAGCATCTCCATTGACCGCCATTCAAAAGTAATTATGTATTAGGACTAATTAAACTGCAAGAATCATATAAATTGTTAATATTTCATTATATTTTTAATGTACTTTTATAGTATTTATTAATATTTTAAATTAGCCTTTATTTTAATATTTTCAGTTTTATTATAGTTTGTTTTAATAATTATTTGTGCTTTTGAATTTAAAAAAATATTGAATTTCAAATTTTGAAATTTTATTTTATTTTTTAATATTTCTGTATACATTTCTCTCTTTTTTCCACTTTATAGTTATTTCATTTGGTTGCTAGTGCAAAATTTCTAAGCTTTTTTTTAAATTATTTTGCAGGTTTTTCATCTAATAATTCTATTTTATTTCAGTTACTGAAAATGTTTAATATTTTAAATAAATTTGCTATGTATAACAAAAAATAAACAGCAATATTATATTTGTACTTTTTTAACAATATATGCAATGCAAATGGATCATTAAATGAAAGATCAGAAAAAAACAATAAATAAAATATATTAGATTGTTTTTGAAATCTATATGAATTTTTAATATTTAAAAATGTATATTCGAAACTAGCATAGATAAAAGAATATAAAAATAATAGATACAATTTTTTTTTAAATATTTATTAATATTATAATTATTTATATTTCGAATATTTAATAGTATTTAATATTTTGCTATTAA
>NW_015612232.1:0-746 GCF_001515605.1 Sinocyclocheilus anshuiensis | reverse complement strand
TGGCAATTCCACTTTAGGATTATTGATACTTTCAATAATGAAAGCGACTCAAAAGCTCTTTGTGCTTTCCCAGCTCAGGTGAACAGAAGCGAAACACTAAACAACACACACACACGTGCAGTGTTGTCGTGTCAGGTTGTCTCCATGACAGCCCCTGAGAGGGGTGTTTAAATATTTACCTGCTGACTTCTGTTTGCATTCTGATCCATTTAATACGCTTACACACACCAGAAGACACACTGAAGAACCTCTCATTGTCTGTCCCTCACACACACACACACATGCACACGCCAGAAGACCTGCTTTACATGATGCAGCTTTAGGCTGCTTGCCATTGGCAGTCCTTAAGGAACACAGTGGGTCATTTAAACTGGTCTGAGTGTAGTTTTCACGGTGACTACTCTTATGATTGCTGTATGACTCCAGCACTGATGTGCACCTCAGATTCTTTCCAACTCCCCAATAAGGTAATTTTCATTCGATTCCCAGAAGCTTTGACTGCCTCTTTGAGCAGATTTGGTTATGGGGTGGATTAAAATTCATTTTCAGCCTGCAGTTCTTTGCAGTGTGCAGGTATTAATAATAAAGATATTAAAGCTAATATCACATAACTCGGTTCAGCATATCTGTGCCTCCAGTCGGAAATACTGATTACTGACAGGAATATATCAATCAAACTTACTGACCCTACGCTTACTGTGATGCAGTGTTGGGGGTAATATATTACAAGTAACGCAAGTTACGTA
>NW_015612231.1:0-746 GCF_001515605.1 Sinocyclocheilus anshuiensis | reverse complement strand
TTGCTCCTGAGTCTTCAGTTTATCTGAATGCGACTCGTTGTGAAGAGGAGGTCATTTCTGAGTCTTCAGTTTATTTGAATGCGACCAAAGAAGTCAACACTGAGTTACTTGGTTGCCCTGAAGTGGCCACGATGGCCTATGGAATCCTCTGTGCTCCTGTCTCCTGTAACCCGGCCATTTCGGCTGATGGAATCCTCTGTGCTCCTGTCTCCTATGACCCAGCCTTGGCAGCCGATGGAATCTCCTGTTCTGCTATCCCCTGTGTTCCAGTTTGCCCTGAGGTAGCCATGGAGACCAACCTAAGTGCCCTAGTCACTGCCACGGAAGCCGAACAAAATCCCTTCATAACGGCTACTGAGATCGATTAAGCTCCCCTCGTCTTGGCTTTGAGGGTAGCCCTTGAATTATCTGCTTATCTTTATGATGCCTTAGGTCTGTCGAAATCAGCCTTCCAGACATCATCAAGTTCGCCGGCCCTCCAGACACCCTTGTCAAAAAAATAAAAAAATAAATTATACATTTACACACCTAAGGTTTATATCAACCAAAAATGAAGAACATGTGCAGCGCATACAGTGGTGTGTCAGAATTGATTGCCTGTGTAGAAAGTAACTGCTCATGCTTCCTCTACATGGGCTCTTCTCATAAAGGAGTAAGCAGCATTTAAAACAAGAAACATATAATACGCACTGTTGCTCAATATTTAATTACAGCTTCGGATGCATGACATTTTCATTTGCTACAAG
>NW_015612230.1:0-746 GCF_001515605.1 Sinocyclocheilus anshuiensis | reverse complement strand
TCTGAATCCCACTTTGTTCCACTTATCTAAGTGTTCACATGTCTCACTGATCTCTCTCTCTTTCTCTCATTCTGCTCCTCTCTCGAAGTGGCAAGAGCTGTGAGTAAATTCAGTCCGGGTATGCAGCATACCTGCTCTTCAGATTGATTTAAAAGGGCTCGTCAAGTATTGCAGCTTAATAATGCAGATAACTCAACAGGGACTGCAGGTCTAGAGACCATTGCTTTTAAATGGGCTACTTATAACAGCATTTTATGAATAACAAATCCTCCAAATAATAAGCCTCCATCCCGTTATTCCTTCTTTAAACCCCAAAGGTACATGTAAAATAACAGAGCTATTTTCTAGTCAAACTGTTCTAGACGTTGCATGCACTAACAACCACCCTTGTATAACCTCTAATATTCCTTGCTTAAAAAAAGAAAGCAAGAGAGTGAGAGAAAAAAGAGTGCGGACACACAATAGTGAAGTTGAAACAGAGGGAAAGAAAAATTAAAAGAATGAAGGGTGTGGAGGTTTTGTCTTTTGTACTGGTAATTAGAAACGGGGTAATGAACCAGCATCACATCAGAACCACAGATTAACTCATTTGCCGTCAGGTTATGAGGTCTCAGTGTTCAAGAGCTATTTCTGTGGAGTTTAGGTTGATAATAAACACGTAGCACCATAATAGAGTTCATTTAGCCTTCTATAACTCAATCACAGCAGTAAGGCGAGACAAGCAAACTCATTACAGTAGCCCTCAG
>NW_015612229.1:0-746 GCF_001515605.1 Sinocyclocheilus anshuiensis | reverse complement strand
TTTTTTTTTTTTTTTGGAGATGGATATGCTTATTTTTACTTTATATTGCCTCTTTATAGGTGTCAAGCTGCCCGATTACCCTACTGCACCAAAGAAGCTGCAGCCCATTCAGGACACCAACATGTTACACAACGCTTGTGAGTACTGATGACAACTTATAAAGCATGTTAATGTGTTGTGGAAACACAACATGATAGTTACAGGCTGATTCATGTGTTTCAGCCTCTGAAGATGAAGCCATGACTGTCCAAGCGGAGTGTGCAGACAGTTCTGGGGCCAGTGAAATGTCCACTCGTCGTGAGTATTTACTTCTCCCCTTGCACCAACCATCCCATTGCACAAAGTTAAAGTCCATTCAAGACGGGTAGTTTCTCACTGCTTGAGAATTAAGCATGGTGATGACTTAAGTATTCACAACATTGTAGTTACAGGCTGTTTCGCGTGTTTCAGACTCTGGAAATCGAGCCTCGTCTCACCCAGTGAAGCCTGCTGGCAAGTCTCGGGGCAGGGAGATGACCACTCCACGTGAGTATAATTACATTTCCAGTTGCACCAAACATCCCACTGCACAAACGTAAAGCTGGAGAGGGGCGGGGATGACAGCTAGGAAGCTCAGCAAATCATGTAATTTGGGCCAAATGAAATGATTGGTCAGACATTTCTCTGAGCCATATGAGAATATAATATTGATGAGTTTCAAGACCTGGTGGATTTCTCTTACATTTTTGTGTGCCTTTAGCTTAAGA
>NW_015612228.1:0-746 GCF_001515605.1 Sinocyclocheilus anshuiensis | reverse complement strand
GAGAACGGGCGAGTGCTGACTCCAGACTTCTCTAAAGCCGTCCATGCTGTGCCGTACCTGAGACCTGGCATGGCAATGCCTGTGAGTGTGAGCGAGCTGTCCTGAGTGCCTTACACACACACACACACACACTGGTGCAAGCATGCTGTACCCACTTTAATACACATCCAAACACGTGTACATATTCTTACACACATAGACACTATATATACATACATAATAATAGTTAATTATTCCATATACAATGAATCACAACACCTACACACAGGATGTCAGATCCATACATGCATAGAAACATTAACACATATGTTTACTGTTCAGTGCAATCATATTTTGACCAGCGGTGATGTATACAACCAACATTTGCAAAAAACATGCTGACAGACACATAAAAAAGTATACAGGCACAATGCTGTGTGTACATATGCAGATAACTTCACAAACCTTGTGTAGCCACAGTCCTATAATGTTCCTTGTTGTGTGCATTTTACATAACTGCATTTCCAAGTTCTCGTTTTGTCACACACTTGAATACGCACATATAAAATGACCTAATTTTGCTCATATATTCACACACTTGCCCCACTTCAGTTTTCATAGATGTTTTTCACATTGTAAGTGATGACATTGCAATGCTGCACTGAGGAACAACGTTACACATCTCCACACCTGTTTCCATAGCAACGTGTTTTTGGAATCTCTGATTCTCAAGAACTCAAGCACACGAAACATCTGCATCAAATGTG
>NW_015612227.1:0-746 GCF_001515605.1 Sinocyclocheilus anshuiensis | reverse complement strand
AGCATAGCAGTGTCCGTTCATGTACTAGAAATCCCTACAGTGTGTATGTGTGTTTGTTTTACCAAGGAGCATGCTTGTTGGATTGTTGGTGTATGTGCTTTTTTTTGTTTGTCTTGCAAGGTCACTGACAGAACAGATTAAAAGTGTGTTGTTCCTCAGGAAAAGAAGAAGAAAAAAAGAACAGAATAACCGTCTGTCAGAAGGATTGACTCCCTTGTCGTACACAGGTATTCTCTGCAGCAGTTCCTGTTCTCTTTTGGTGCATGAATTATAGGCTGAGTGTTATTTTGGGTAATTCGTACCTGGGAGGTACCATGCCCTCAGTTTAAAAGGTGATGTGTTTTTTATAAAACCACAAACTCGTGCAATGAACACATTTCCTGTTTGTGGACTGAGAAACAAAAAATATAGGTAAAAACACTGACTTAATAATTTGATGTGATTTATAAACAAAATTCAATAACCAAATTAAATTAGCTTTGGGTAGGTCAGATGAAATTATATATTTTTTAATAAATTGTGTAAGAAAAAAAGAGAAATTATATATTTTTTTAGATATAAAGTGTATTGCATTGATGCATTTATAATTGTTTTTTAATAAATTATATTTCTAATAATTATATAATTTATATATAATGCTTATTTTTACATCTATATTATTGAATCTTTGGGACCCAAAACATAGTTATTTTCAACAGAGCATCATGTAAATATAAATACATAAAATGTAAATTAATATTAAAAAT
>NW_015612225.1:0-745 GCF_001515605.1 Sinocyclocheilus anshuiensis | reverse complement strand
TGAAAATTACCCCATGATTTACTTACCCTCAAGCCATCCTAGGTGAATATAACTTTCTTGTTTCAGACGAATACAATTGGAGTTATTTAAAAAAATGTCCTGGCACTTTCAAGCTTTATAATGGCAGTGAATGGGGGTCGAGATTAAGCCCAAAAAACTGCATCCATCCATCATAAAAAGTGTTCCACACAGCTCTGGGGAGTTAATAAAGTCCTTCTGAAGTGAATTGATGCTTTGTGTAAGAAAAATATCCATAAAACTTTATAAACCGTAATCTTTAGCTTCCGCTAACTGTCGTACGCGTGTCCACAAGAGAGTGGCATCAAGGGGATAACAGAGGACCTGGGCATAACATAAGCTGCAGTGAGAACATGCTAGTCTCGCAAGAACCAAGTTTTGTTTTCAAATCCTCATTTTGTACTTAATGTTTTAACCAGTGTTTTGTTTCTCTCTCTTCTGCGCTTCCACGTTTGTCGGCGTTCACTACTTTCGCCTACGTCATCCTCTGGACGCCACTCTCTCGTGAATGTGCGTATATGACAGTTAGCGGAAGTTAGAGATTATAGTTTGGATGGACTTCATCCATCCAACTTTATCTTAAATCCCATTCACTGCCACTATAAAGCTTGGAAGAGTCAGGACTTTTTTTTAATATAACTCTGATTGTATTCGTCTGAAAGAAGAATGTTATAAACACCTATAGGATGGCTTGAGGGTGAGTAAATCATGGGGTAATTTTCTTTTT
>NW_015612224.1:0-746 GCF_001515605.1 Sinocyclocheilus anshuiensis | reverse complement strand
GTTTAAAGAGCTTTTTTTTTAAAGAATGAAAAAATATATTTTTTAAATATTACAAAAAATATTAAATAGATTTTTTTTTTAATAAAATAAAATAATGAGCCTTTATTTTATTGCTTTAACCTTTACCTTTGCAAGTTTTCTAGCATATAGATGAGCTCAAAGTTAATGCACATGAACCAAAAGCTGCAAAAGACCACTTTCTGAGTTGATCGGCTCTATAAAGATCAGATGAGCAGCAAACATCTGAGTTTCTTGATCGTTCCCATCATGCTGAGCTCAAAATGCATTTTGTCATATAAGTTGAGTTTAATGAGCGACTCGAAAGCTTTTAACTTTATTTCTCTTGACTTTTACAGATCAGCAGCTGATTGGCCGATGACAGTTATATTGGAGCGGCTTTGCTGTTTACAGAGAGTCTGTTGGAGAAGGGATCTGTACGGAAAGCTGTATGTTCTCTGACTGGCTCATGCAGGATGTTCTGGGAAAGAGACGGATGGCATTTAAATCCACCTTTACTGGAAAACCAGTCCAAGACCTGCTTCCCAGAGTTTGAGTGTTTAACAGTGTTTCTCTCATCTGTCTGCGAGCAGATGTCCTGCTTCTGGAGGCGATTCGCCTTTATCCGGGCAGGTAAAACCATCAAAGTCTCCTCTCTGAGACGCCACAGTATCCAGAGACCTTCAGCCGTCGCTCCAGACAGTAACGGAGAAATCGTTTCTAAAGCACAAACACATTCGTTACTGAGA
>NW_015612223.1:0-739 GCF_001515605.1 Sinocyclocheilus anshuiensis | reverse complement strand
AGATAAATAGATAGATAGATAGATAGATAGATAGATAGATAGATGCGCATGCTCTGAGGCTCGTTCATGAGGAGTTGCGCATTCACGGTCTCCGAGCGCGTTTCCGGTTGGAGGGGCTGGAGGGGGCGTGCAGGGAACTTCTTGTTGTCATGGCAATAGTTTCCTCGGCGCTTTCGAGCAGACAGCAGCGACAGATCTTCTGAGGAATATAATAAACACGCGCAGGCAATGAAGTCATTGTTACGCTATCGGTTGCCACGGCGACATCCATGAGAGGGCGCTGCGCAAAGGGGCGGAGCTCGCGTCCTGACGCACGGCGGGGGCGTGTCCGGAGCGCGCGCTGCGCGTCCCCGCTTGTTGTTCCCGCAGAGAGGGCAGAAGATGGCGGCCGTGTCGAGCGGTGCAGCCGCCGCCGGGATACCGCACCCGAACCCGAGCCGAGCCGCCGCGGCGGTTGTCGGCCGCCCGCCCCCCGTGCGCGTCGGCTACTACGAGATGGAGCGGACCATCGGGAAGGGCAATTTCGCCGTGGTCAAACTCGCCACGCACATGATCACCAGAGCGAAGGTGAGCGACACTATCGCCGCTTCAGACCCGCGCTGACCCGCGGAGACACGCACACACACACACTCTCTCATATACACACACACACACACACACACTCCGATGCGGCCTACGTCTGTGTAATACTGTGTAGATGCGCGTGCGCGCGAGTGTGTGTATGAGAGAGAGAGAGAGA
>NW_015612222.1:0-745 GCF_001515605.1 Sinocyclocheilus anshuiensis | reverse complement strand
AAGGAAAAATTGAAATCGCATCATATGACCCCTTTAATAAAAGAATATCATGGGAAATATTTGGGAAAAAAATTAATATAAACTTTGTGTGGAACAAGGCATCAGATGATATGTTCATTCAAGCAGATACATGTACTGTATATAAGGAAAAGAGCACATTGATAAACAATTACTAAACAGCTGACTGCGATCATCTGCCGGGATTTGCTAATATTTTAAACAAAAGAATTGGAATGAGGAGAAGCCTATTTTAAATCAGTTGTCAATCATATATTCAAAAGGCTTTATTGAGGTTCTTGAGCTAGGCCATTATCAGTTGTTTTGTCAGCAGGGAGTGTGAGAATGAAGTGGAGAGACTGAGACTACGGCAGTGCTTTGCTATCGATTTCCTCCTAGGAAGCGCAAACTCTGTGACAGACGCGTCTCACTTTCAGCAGAAATGATGATAAATGACAAGGTTATTGATTTCCACTGGTTCAGGTAACTCGTGAAGAGCTGCCAGAGACAGCAGAAATTAAAGAGCCTGTGTTTATCGGTTGCTTTTTTTTTTCAGCCTCGTACAAGAAGAACAAGTCCCATCTAAATGTGTTTCTGCAATCCAACTGTGTTTTTCCATCCAAATGAAGTTCTTGCACACATACATTTGTGTTTGAATTGTAGAAATGTACAAAAATATTATGTACGTTTTAACAAACATATAAAGCAGCATAACTGTTTTCAACATTGATAATAATAAGAAATGTTT
>NW_015612221.1:0-746 GCF_001515605.1 Sinocyclocheilus anshuiensis | reverse complement strand
TGTCTTCAGGCAGAAGCTGACTGACCCTCTCCAGTGGGGACAGAGGTCGGCGCCTTCCAAACACAGAAGCTCTTCGGGAGAACTGTGGGGAAGTGGATGCAGGAGCATTTGAACTACTGTCCTCTCTGTCAGAATCATTTGGGCCAGTCCCAAAGTTTCTCAGAGCACAGAGAAATGGTTTATTGCGAACCACATTATGTCTCTCCAAAGTTATGACACAGGCTTTGGCAAATTTACGAGTCATGAATGAGAGACCCAAATGTAGAGGAACTGTCATGGTTTTTAGCTCAACAGAGAATGACTGGAAGGATGAAGATGACACACTTTGATGGTTTGGTTCTTCTCACCACACAGTGATCAGAAACATCACACACAGCAGCTACTCGAGCGCTTCTACACTGACCAGAATATACATATTGGTAGAAACAGACAAAACATGCATATAATTCACTACAAATCACTTCTATTCAATAACCTTTGTTAAATATAAAGTCAAACAAATTTGTGGTAAATAGATTATTTCAAGCAACCTGTCATAATACCCAAGTAATTCGATATATATTTATTTACTGGCTAAATACTAGTTTAAGAGGCAACTTAGCTTGAGTCCATTATGTTAGAAGAAAAACTATTTATCAGTGCAAGCATGATTCTCGCTGGGCGCCGCCATGATGGAAAGGAAGTCACTAACAGATGCAGTACTACCCGGACACCGGTAGATGGTTTCTTTCTTTGTTGTTGTTGTT
>NW_015612220.1:0-746 GCF_001515605.1 Sinocyclocheilus anshuiensis | reverse complement strand
TCACAGGTGAAATAGAGACAATATCAGTGATTGAGGGAGCTTCTGTCTCTACACACTGATGTTAATGAAATACAGAAATATCTGTTGATACCGTGGATGTTTGGAAGCACTCAAACAGCTGAAGTCAACAGGCTCACGAAAACCAACTCTACATTTGCTTGCATGCTCTTTTGTGGTTTTCCAGGAACCGAAAACAGACGAACGATAAAGAAGTGAGGCACGCATCTCAGAGCTGTGTCTTTGGGTTGCTGTAAAAAACATTAGCACTCAATGTGAGACGGAATCACATGTTTCTATGAGAGCTGAGATAAAAGATGGGTTGAAGCTCTTAAAAGAGTCTATATTAAACAATTTCAGCTAATGTTATTTGGCTATAAGCCGTGCTGTTGTAATAGATGCAGTATGCGCTTTAGCATTGTCTCACTGAAATATGAGAAGCCTTCTGAAAAAGACATTGTCTGAATGGAAGCTCTAAAAACTGTATATACTTCTCAGCATTGTTACATTTATATTTAACATAGAATAATATTTTAATGTCTACACACATGATCAAATATGGACTAAATATTTCACATCTAAACTCAACAGTAACGTATGTGCACGTATACAACATACAGTATTTCACCATGTTTTATTTCCCTTGTAAAAGAGAGGTCTTCCCAGGTCACCTCAAACGGTTTAACTCTCTGTAACTTCTGAAAACTGATGTTTTACAAAGTGTGGGCTCTCTATATATAATCAGCTTT
>NW_015612219.1:0-745 GCF_001515605.1 Sinocyclocheilus anshuiensis | reverse complement strand
GAGAGAGAGAGAGAGAGAGAGTGTGTGTGTGAGCGAGAGAGACAGAGAGTGTGTGTGTGTGAGTATGTGTGTGTGTGAGAGAGTATGTGTGTGGGAGTCTCACCTCCTCCTTCTGTGTGTCGTAGTCATTCATGAACTGATCGATGTCCTGCTGTAGTGATGAAGCTTTGATCAGTGAGTCTGAGTACTGCTGGATCCACTCTAGACACACACATTATCACCATCACCATCATCTTCATCACAGACACACACTCACATACTCTCTCACACACACACACACACACTCACTGTGGATGCCGGTCCTGACGCGTCTCTCGGCTGTAGAGACGATGAGCGGGTCGTTCTCTGGGTGACGTTTGGCTGCGTTCACACCGGAAGCGTGTTTGAAGACGATGTAGGCCACCCTGAAACACTACACACACACACACACACACACAATGACATTTTACTATCAGTGCGTTACTATGATAGTTTTCAGTAATATTTAGAGTTTTCATGTGTACATGTTTTGCGATCAGGTTTCAGTAATGTTGTGTTCTTGTCCCGTTTGTTAGCTCCTGTTGTAGTGCTGAGGCTGTAAAGGCGTCACCTGTCTGTGTTTGTCTGTGAAGTACTTGGACACGGCGCTGTGTTTCTGTGATTCAGACGCTCCTGGTCTCTCCTTCAGCTCCACTGCCAGGACGGGGCCGAAGCGGCTGAAGATCTCTGTCAGAACACTCTACAAACACACCATCACATGAGGACA
>NW_015612218.1:0-746 GCF_001515605.1 Sinocyclocheilus anshuiensis | reverse complement strand
AAGTAATACAGACCCTCTCATCTCCCTATAGTAAAATAATCTCTGATTTTAGCTGTACAAAAACAGTCCGTTATACCGCTTAATACTGCAAACTGGTATTTGTTGTTTTAGCGATTTACTGCGTTTTTTTTTGTACCAACATCGGCTAAAATGTCTTTGTCATTTTTCAACCAGAAAACTTTGCCACACAAGAATACAGCGAGTCCAAAGACTTCCAATCTCTTGTTTTGTGACAGGATAACGTGAAATCCTTCTAGATAAACTCAGCGTCTGTGTTGGATCTGCCTTGAACATTACAGTTATACAAGACCGCACAGAGCAGCAGAAAACTGTCATTTTGAGTTCTTGTTCTGGCTCTGGTTGAAATCCACGACAGATTCCCGACCCATTCTGGAGGATATCTGTTATAATGCTCTAACACTGAGAACGCTACTCGAGGGACTGAATCTAGACTTCAGTGATCAGAGCAGTGGCAACTAACCTTAGCTTTATCAGGCCGGCTGGATTACACAGGTACAGACCAGACGAGATATACGGTCAGTTGAGAAGATATAGCGGTAAATAAACGTAGGGTTAAATCTGACAGGTGGAAAACAACTCAAGACAAGAAAAAATAAAATGAGTGGAAGTCAAATATTGAGTCAGAGTCAGTTTATAAAATAATAAAATGTGAAATAGAGAGTAAAATACGGCTCAACCGCTCCCTCTAGTGGCTATAGTGGCAAACGAACAACGAAGTTGCTGTC
>NW_015612217.1:0-746 GCF_001515605.1 Sinocyclocheilus anshuiensis | reverse complement strand
TGTGTGTGTGTGTTTGTGCACAGATTCCATGCAAACTCACGATTTCATGATTCATTTCGGAGAGTGGCTAGAGTCAAGCCCTTATGAGGAATTCAGGGCAAAGGAAAAATAATTGTATTTTTAGGTATTTTAAACAATCTCGTGTGAAATTTTGTATGTTTTTATGTTTTTTGTGTGGATGAGCAAATCAATAAACTTTTTTTTTTATGTAGGCTAAATGAGTCATTACTGTGAGTGAAATAAATTCTGATAAAATAATAATTTAGGCTGTGTGCACCAAGATGGGGCAGAAGGACTAAATATCACTTTTTTTTACTATAAAAACCTACTCTGATAAATATATTCACTAATGTTAGTTTCTATGTAGACATGTAGGCTACCTTTAAGTCTTACAGGATGTTATTCAATATTCTCACAATTATTTCCCAGGGGAAAAAAATACATGCCTAATGGTAACGAGGCGTGTTGTCACTATGCGGTAAGTTGTCACATTAGAATGTCGCAATAAACCTTTCAGCTAAACTGCAATAATACCGCAATTATGAAAATATAAAGGCCACTGAGCAAATATGAACATGTTTTGTACTTTATACAGTGTATAAATAATTTTTTTTTACCCATCTGCTGTATGTTTCTAGGCTATTTATGGATTTTTTTATGGTATCACTTTACTTCCTTTAATTGCATCCGCTTATATTCTCACTTGCAAGTTGCTTTGATTAAATATGATAAATTAATAAAAGAAA
>NW_015612216.1:0-745 GCF_001515605.1 Sinocyclocheilus anshuiensis | reverse complement strand
GTGTGTGTGTGTGCGTGAGAGAGAGAGAGAGAGTGTGTGTGTGTGAGAGAGAGCGAGCAAGCAGTCAGTGATGGGCGGTTCATGGCGAGCTGCATCAGGTGTGACGGCGCGTCTCTTACGTGGGATGGGATACGCGAATCTGTCGGGATGTTTTGCGATGAGAGTGTTCTTGATGTGTCTTCGGCCGACGCCGTGAGCTCCTGCAGACACAGGAATCAGTGCCGCGGTTACTGAACTGAACTGAGCTGATTAATGACTGATTCACAGCTGAAACAGACCTGACCGCGTCAGAGCTCTTACCCAGCAGCACCAGCGTTTTCCTCTTGAACCCCGGCAGCTTCACCACCTCTTCATACGTCACCAGATCTAGTTGGTCGAAGACTGGAGGAACGAGAGACCTGGATCAGTGACACTGGACTGTGTGACGGGCATTAGTGTCAATCAGCAGGAAACAGGAAGTGATGTCATTCAGATGTGATGAGAGCTGGTGAGATGAACTCTGGGTTTGCTTTAAGATGTCTTTTAATTAAAGACATGAGGTGTGAGATATATTAATGCTTCAACTAAAAGAGATTCACTGACTCGACCTTGTGGAACATGAAATGAGACATTTAGCAGAATGTTCATGCGGCTCTTTCACAGCAGATTAATCGTACATACTTTAACTTTCCATGTTAATCACCAAACTATCATACGGCTTCAGATGAGCAGGAGCATTCTGCTGAACATCCCATCTGTGCTCACA
>NW_015612215.1:0-745 GCF_001515605.1 Sinocyclocheilus anshuiensis | reverse complement strand
AAAAAAAACAGAAAACACAAATGTGATTTCGTTAATGTCTCAATTGTTTGTCCTAGATTACATTGAGCATAAACAGACAACAAATGGAGGCTAGTGTCCAGTTCAGATTTTACTCATCATTTCCTGAAGAGATCTCGACAACGTCTCAAACCGTGCTCAGATTTGTCAGAGGTCTCAATATGAACTCAAACATTTCTTAATCGATCCACTTTAATTGTATAGCTGTTTTGGGAAAATGAAAATGTATGACAATTGTGGATTATTTTGGGTCTCTTTTTAAAGATTTTGAGGAGAAACGCAAGTATACAAATGCAAAGAATAGCCAAATTTTGGACTGAATATATGAATGCAAAAAAAGAGCCAAATTTTAAATGGAAGTATACAAACACGAAAATAGTCAAATTTTGGATGGAATTATATGAATGCAAAAAATAACCAGATTTTTTTGGACTGAGCATACGAAAGCAACAAATAGCCAAATTTTGCCAAAGTATATGGACCAAAGTATATGAACAGAAAAAATAGCAAATTTTTTTGGACGCAAGTATTCAAACGCAAAAAAATAGCCACATTTCGGACGAAAGTATATGAATGCAAAAAATCAGCTAATTTCTTAATCAACTGGCATGTTATTGTAAGGCTAGTCAATTAGTCAACTATCGTGAATCATCGCTAATGTTTAGTCTTAATCTTAAAATTAGCCAAACAAAAGGCTAGAAACATATTGTACACAAGTATATGAACA
>NW_015612214.1:0-746 GCF_001515605.1 Sinocyclocheilus anshuiensis | reverse complement strand
TCATTGCATTAGAAACAAAATATCAAGCCAAGTGGCTTCTGCAAATAAGTAATACTTGACCTTTTCTCAGAACTAACTTAATTTTTCTTAGATATTTTTGCAATTACTTTTAATCTGCTGGTCCCAAGGTGATTTTGTAGTAGATGTATGAAGCAAAATAGCAGATTTCAAATATATACTGTACTTCTCCTGAGAGAAAAATAAATAGGGTAAATGTTTCATGTTGACTATACATTTTTAGAAATGGGCATCAATGCAGATTTCCTGATTTACTTTTGATTCACAAGCTGTCGACTTGATTTTAATACATTTGGGTATATTTTGCCATTAGAATCTTTTTTTGTGTGTGTGATTAGGCTACAATATCAGGATTGTTCAAATTAAGTTTGAGATTCATTGGAAAATCTATATTTTTACCCAGCCCTATACATTTTATACACTCAAATTTACACATCATTTGTGTGCGCATTAGATATTTCTA
The DNA here is from genome assembly GCF_001515605.1 of Sinocyclocheilus anshuiensis. Taxonomy (NCBI): domain Eukaryota; kingdom Metazoa; phylum Chordata; class Actinopteri; order Cypriniformes; family Cyprinidae; genus Sinocyclocheilus; species Sinocyclocheilus anshuiensis. Next base: position 265 of record NW_015612214.1, on the reverse strand, counting down.
AGATATGGCCAACCTCTGTCAGTTTAATAACCACTTAACTTCTTAAAGGCAGTCACACACTCTTTTAACTTTGTGTTTGCATGCAGACATCAGAAAAATTATCAGTATGGTCAGTATGTCTATACACTCTCTCTCTCTCTCCTTCTCGCTCTCTTTCTTTCAACCTATTCCTTCAGCTCCACAGGATTCACACACACATAGTTTTCTCTGTTCACCTCAAGAGTGAGAAAGTGCTGATACCGAAGGTCTCTCTGGTGCTACAGAG
>NW_015612213.1:0-745 GCF_001515605.1 Sinocyclocheilus anshuiensis | reverse complement strand
TGTCTGTTTTTTTTTAAACCATTAGTTTAATCTGTATATTTTCTGTCTTGTACACTGCAGACGTAGTTTGTCTGGGTTGAGTTGTTTTATATCATTATCTACAGTAATTTTCCAGTTCTTTAGTTTAATGCAACTAAAGGGAAGAACCAACAAGAAACTCTGAAAATCTAAAATGTGTGTGTTTTTAAAAAAATTTTTTTTTTAAGTGTGTTTCTTTAATTTCTTTCTAAAAGTGATCTTGGCATAACATATAGCATTTACACACATTTTTTCTAAGATAATGAACTACAAAGGATATCACTAACAGGAATTTAATGACAATTGAAATAAAGTCAATATTATAAAGTTCTGTAAATGCATAGTGTATATATGAAGTATTGCAAATGTGTCTTATTAATTCTTTAATTCTAAAAGATCTTTCTGTCATTTTAGCAGTCAAATTTGAGACATGAAAATGCATAAATTGTGCTCTGTGATGCATTTTAATTATGCTTAAAAAAGGTTTCATCTCATTTGTAGATGCAAAATAACATTTTTGGCCTATAAGTTTGTTTTTTGTCTTTAAAGAACAAAAATACACATATACAATAACAGAGCTGATTTCAGCATTCTAACCAAAAACATGTATTGAACTTTAGCCTTTGCCGCTAAAGGTCGATTAGTGTGATCTGCAGGAGAAACTGGTTACCAGCCGGTAACTCCTGGTTACAAAAAAAATGAGCAAAACACAGTCTTTTGCTGCCCC
>NW_015612212.1:0-745 GCF_001515605.1 Sinocyclocheilus anshuiensis | reverse complement strand
TGATCTTAACACAGCAGTAATGAGGGAACATTACCAGCTACCAACAGTTGAGGAAATAACAAGCAGACTGTCGAAAGCCAAATACTTTACAGTGCTGGACGCAAGTTCAGGATTTTGGCAAGTCAAATTAGATGAAGCCAGCTCTCGCCTCTGTACGTTCAACACTCCTTTTGGCCGTTACAGATTCCTCCGTCTTGCTTTTGGAATTAATTCGGCACCAGAAGTGTTCCACAGGACGGTGGGACAACTGTTTGAAGGAATTGAAGGCGTTGAGACGTACATTGATGACCTGTTGATCTGGGGGGAGACAAAAGAACAGCATGATGAAAGATTGAGACAAGTGCTAGAGAGAGCAAGAATCAAGAACTTCAAGCTGAATAAGGAAAAATGCAAAGTGGGCCTGGAGGAAATCAAATACTTGGGTCATGTTTTTTCAAAAGAAGGATTGAAACCTGATCAGAGCAAGATTGAGGCTGTAAAGAAAATGCCAACACCTGAATGCAAAAAAGATGTGGAACGATTTCTGGGAATGGTTACGTTCTTAGCAAAGTTCATTCCAAACATGTCACAACACACTGAGCCATTACGTGGACTAACTAGAGATGATATGGCATGGCAGTGGGGAGATGAGCATCAGCATGCATTCGAAAAATTGAAAACAATGCTCACTGAAGCTCCTTTGCTTAGATACTATGACGTAAACCTTCCTGTGACACTATCGGTGGATGCTTCAAAAAACGGACTT
>NW_015612211.1:0-745 GCF_001515605.1 Sinocyclocheilus anshuiensis | reverse complement strand
TGATTAGTTCCATAATTTAAGCCCTGTGTGTTTCCATGTCCAGTGTCCGGAATTGTTCATCTTACCCCAGTGCTACGTGTGCTTTCCTAGTGTTTTGTTCAATAAAGTTCTATAATGATTGGAATCTCCTACATCTCCGCGTCTCCTCGCTACAGCACAGTAGGCACGCATGACAGAATTCCGGACCAAAAACAGTAAGCGGCGCCCCTCCTCCCATGTTTTTGTTTTTCCGTTTTTTCTCCCTGCGGCATGAGAACTGCCCTGCTGTCAAGCCCGCCAGCCGCGGCTCACTCAAGCCCGCCAGCCGCTCCGAAGACAAGCCCTCCGGCAGCTCCAAAGTCAAGCCCACCGGCCGCTCCGAAGACAAGGCCGTTGTCAAGTCAGCCGGCCGCGGCTCCCACAAGCCCGCCGGCTGCTCCTGAGTCAAGTTTGCCGGCCGCTCCGAAGTCAAGCCCGCCGGCCAGCCATTTGTACTTGCTATACGGCATACTTTAGTAGAGTAAAAGTACAAACATTTGTTACAATAGTCATTTTATAATAAATCCAAAAGGAGTGAAAATGGCAACTGAGCTAATGAGTGATCCTTTGCTCCCATCTACTGGTCATAATGGAAATTTCATGTCATTTTTATCTTATAAGTATTTGTTTTCCCCCAGGGTTTTTAGCACAGTTTTTTCATGTCATCTTCATAAGGTTCATGAATGATATTACGCAGTGCCTGAAAATAGTCCCCAGCACGCTCCCT
>NW_015612210.1:0-734 GCF_001515605.1 Sinocyclocheilus anshuiensis | reverse complement strand
TATATATATATATATATATATATATATATATATATATAGTTTTGTCAATATTGTGGGCATATTAGCTTAATTTTGGTAACATTTAACAATCATTTTGGTCTCACATTCCTTATTTTTAACTGCAGTATTGTTTTTCCCTTATATCCCTGTTTAAATTTTACTCATTTTTTCTGATCTTTTATAATTAGCCAATGCCTCAAGGACATTTGCTCGTTCTATATTAATTTCTCTCACTCTCCCCCACCACCCATCTGCCTCACTTGCTCACTTGCTTTTTGAAGGGATTGTAGCTGTTGAAAAGGAATTTAGATATGCCCTTGAGAAACAGGACTACAGTGTGTGAAATGTTTGTGTTCGGTCAGAGTCATGCTGTTTCAGACTGGACACAATTTATGTGAACCATAGAGACCAACGGACAGAGCTTTTGATTCAGTGCTAGTAGAGACTGAATCTGTTGGGATAATAGTAGCTAGGTAAAATCAACATTGTGAATTGAGATGGCAAAGATGAATAGGACATTGAGAGTGGTTTGTCTCAAAATTGCTGACAGTGAAGACAAGACCCCATGATTGGGATAGTGAAATAAAAACACACTGTCTTTCTTTCTTTTTCTTTTTAGGTAACTACAGGAAATCAAACCAAGTATTACGTCTCATATCGAAGGAATGAATTTGTTCAGATGAGATTCCCTAAATATGCCCTTCCAAAGGTACGGTCCTCAGAAATGTGGCTGT
>NW_015612209.1:0-745 GCF_001515605.1 Sinocyclocheilus anshuiensis | reverse complement strand
TGATAAAAACATCACAATAATCCACAAGTAATCCACACAACTACAATTTATCAATTAACATCTTGTGATGTGAAAAGCTGCGCATTTGTGAACTATTACTATAAAATAGTCCATACAAAATGTGTGCTTTCAGAAGATTTGAAATATTGTGCATGGTAGTTTTACAGTATGTAAAAAAAAATATATATATTATTATTAACAAACCTCAGGAAGTATTTTTATTCATTTTATAGGAGGTATTTTCAACTCTGTTACCTAAATTATGAAAATTATGACATGTCTAAACACTGTTTAAAAGTGATACACGTGTGATATTGATACTGTATTTTCAAGCAATTAACATTAAATAAGCTTCTAAATTACATGGACAACATATATAACATTAACTATGGAAGAATGATTTACAGGGTTGAACATTTAAAATAAGCTATAAGTAGGCGCTAGGATGGGACCAAATGATGGTTTGTAGTTATTCATTAATTTGTATTTCCTATTAACTGAAGGAAAAATATTTGTGGGATAATTTTTTCTTGGATAACAGGGTTGAATGTTTGCACAGGATGAATGCAGTCAACACTAAAATTTGTATAAAAGTAGTAAAATAAATTAGATTTATTATTTACTAGTCCTACTGCTATGTCCAAATGTCCAAATTTTACTTCCTGGGTGTCACAATTTTTTATTTTTAAATATGGGGGGAAAAACCTGCAGTAACAGGGTTGCAAGTATAATGTGAGACACAATT
>NW_015612208.1:0-745 GCF_001515605.1 Sinocyclocheilus anshuiensis | reverse complement strand
GCAGACTACACATTTATACTAAACTTAACAAGGGACAGACAGGTGTGGGGAATCAACTAATAATGAGACAATGAGAACAGGAACATGACCAAATAAGGGAACACTGAAACAGAAAAAGGGGCAAAACAGGTCCATAATCCTGACAGTATTACAGATGCATTCAATATAAATCCAAGTATTTTATTTAGTATTAAATATTAACTATATAGATAATTTAGTGGCTTTTCACTGACATCTCTGTGCATTATTGCCTTTCAAGGAATGTATGTAGGTTTATTCTCATATAACACTTGTTTGTATGCATGTTGTTCAAGTGTGAATGCAGTTGAGGTTGTATTTGTGTATATGGTGTTTGCACATAACTGTGTGTGTGGAGTTGTAGTTTGTAACCACTGTGGATGAGTAGATGTGTGTGAATGTCCCTGACCTCCCTGCTGTGTGTCTTAATGAGGGGTTGATTGGATTGGCAAGCTGGATCAGGGGGTTTGGGAAGGAACCGGGCCTGGGCGGAACCCCTGACAGCAGCTCAGATGAAAGGGACGAACCTGAGAGAGAGACTACCACTGAGCTCTATTCTCTGAGCTTATGCGCCCGATATGAGGGATTAGAGTCTGTGCGTGTGTGTAGCATTCAGAACTGTGTTCAATAAGTCCAACCTTGTTAAAAAGAAAGGATAGGACACATGAGGGGCCGAGGAAGTTGTCGGGCCCTTTGGCCCCAAAACAAACCACTGAAGTGTGATAGA
>NW_015612207.1:0-745 GCF_001515605.1 Sinocyclocheilus anshuiensis | reverse complement strand
GACCCATATAGCATCATGCTAATCAGGATCTATCACTATAGGCGTCTTTACACAGCAGAGTTAAGGCTGCTCTGTGCCTGCTTAAAATTCAGTGTAAAGAAGCAATGCCACATAAACTCCAGACTAAATGAACAAACCCCAAATATATAGTTTCTGTGTAAATGCATTCATCCCATCTCTGAGCAGCATTAAACAGTCTCCTAATGCCACCTCAGAAGCGCTTCTGTGCCATCTTTGCCGTGTAAATTTAGCAATGTAGCGAATGTTTTTTGGATGCTGATGTGCTGGTGTCCACATTAGGCTTCTTAGACGTCCTTGATCAACCAGCTTCAGCAGAAGGATCCTGCAGGTTGACTTTTATTATTGAAGCATGGCTACACAGACCAGCGTAAACCAGTCTGGACCTGCTAGGATATTCATGCGGAGGTTCTGAAAGAGGGCTGCATGCATTAAACACAATGCATTTCCAAACAGAAATCCATGCTGGAACACCAAAGAACTGCAAATGCAGGCCAATGCTGATGAATGCAAGAAAAAATGTTGTTGAACACCTCATAACAAACGCCCGCTGGGAAGCCTTATTAGGTTTGACATAGCGTGCGACATTTGATTTTTTTGTAGTTCACGTGTTTATGATAATTATGCAAACCGTTTCAGTCACACGCTGCATCTAACAGCATTTGTCAGCATGGATGTTCCACGCTTGATGGCAATCAATAATGTAAAAGCGTAACATAGTCAGCTC
>NW_015612206.1:0-745 GCF_001515605.1 Sinocyclocheilus anshuiensis | reverse complement strand
AAAAAAAAAAAATCAAAATATCCATCTATGATGTTAGTGTTTGTTTATAAATAAACAAATTAATAAATAAAGGTAAACAATCTAATGGGAGCCTTATGAGGTTTAACTGAAGTTTATCAGCATACTGCATTAATATGATGCTTAATATTTTTATATTAATCTTAAGGGCAGTCATTACTAGAACTAGCTTGTCTCCAAGTGCCTGAGATGTGTATAAAGTATAAATATAAATTCAATCGCAGGTACTCATTGCAGGGTTTGGTACATAAAGAGACATTTTTTTGCAATCGGAGCGAATTATAACTTTTTTTTTTGGGATCCCGAAATAATAAAAAAAAATCTTTCATATTCTTTTGATATGGTTTACAACAGAGAATTCCCTCTGCATTGTCTATGCAACTACAATGCCTGTGTAAAAAAGCAGCAGCACCAGATGACTTAAAATGACAAAATAATGTATTTATTGTCAGTTAGGGTATACTGTCAAACACGGGTCGCATTTATTGAGCATGGGGAAAACAAATGAATGCATTTGTGGCCATATGTTGATATATCAACATTCACACACAAGGTTATTGCCACAAGATCAAATTATGAAAAAATGATTCCTATGCATCAAACGCTTTCATCGAGAGCATCAGGGCACGGTTTGGTCGTCCACATCTTCAGCTGGCGATCCTGACTCACTCTTCTCTGCAGGAGCTTCTTTGCTAAGGCTCTTGAGGCATTTATCGAGTCTCTTGAT
>NW_015612205.1:0-745 GCF_001515605.1 Sinocyclocheilus anshuiensis | reverse complement strand
AAAAAAAACACATCTTAGCAGTCAGTCATGGACATATTTTGTTTTGAACCTCAATTAAATGATCTTTGATTTATTGTGATATTCTGGAGAGATTTGATTATCTATAAAGAGTCATTTTGAAACCTTACATTATTGTGGTGTAATGATGGATGAAAACAATCATTATAACAATCAAGGTTCAACGGAACAAAGGCACCCCTTAAGGGAAATTTTTTTTTTTTTTCTAAAGTGTATAACAATCACAAAATATATTTATTTTTCTCTTTTGTTCTCTCTTTATTTCTGTTTTTATTGAAAATTGCAAGGGCAACAAATGGGAGAAAATAAATTATTTTCACATCTCTTGCAATTTATACCCCCTGACTTGTACAAAACAATTCTTTGCTGTGAAGGTTTCTTTCAAACGTTCCTTCTCTTCCAAATTAGTATTTATTTAGGTGTCCTTTTAAAGAGTTTTAAAAGAGTTTTTAAAAGTGTTTTTGTTTATTTTCTATTTTACGTTTCGGAGTCAAACGAGCCATTTTATCGCATGGGGGCCTTCAGCTCTGTCACCCCTATTATGTACATGATAATGAAATTAATAGGACTGAAGGGACAAACAATAACTTTCTTAGTTTTCAAACTTGGTTTATACATGAAAGTTTTTAAAAAGCTTCAAATGACCTAAACCAGTAAAACACAGTAGAAAAAGAAGAAATATACAAAGAAGATAAATGTAGAAAAAGAGAATAAGAGACAGAGAGTG
>NW_015612204.1:0-745 GCF_001515605.1 Sinocyclocheilus anshuiensis | reverse complement strand
TTACCTCTGATTCACCGCAATGTCCAAACTGTCCTGAGCGCGTTCACACTTACTCAAATGAACTGCACTAACAGAGCAATCGCACCAGGGTTAATTTTAATCGAACCAAACATGACAAGTGTGAACACACCCTAAGTGCGCATTTAAAACTGTCTGTATTTAAGCATATGGTTAAACAATGAACTCATGCAATGCCTAAAGAACTCGTGCAAAAAATATATTTTCAGATTTATTTTAAATATTTCGAAAAAATTTCCAAACATATATTGCTGACAATTCCAATCTTAAAATATGTTTTGCATAAATTCAAAATATATTTTGAAAAATATATCAGTACCTAAAAACACCTATATAAATACAGCATATTATATATAAATTGTATATACTGTATGTATATATATAATGATGTATTTATAGATTATTAATAAAACAAATGTATTAATTTTATTAATAAACAATTATATAAATAAATAAATATTTATAAATATAATATTATATTGTTACTCATTTTTCCTCATATATATAGTCACTATTATATAGAATCACTATTGCTCATACTTGTAGGGTTACTGAACTGAACAAAGCTCTAATTATCAAACCTATCCTGCAGCAGACGTGAACGGTCCTTCGTTATCATTTAGCTTTTAGGTTTACTTCTGCATGTGACCAGATTGCTGTGTTTTAGTCGCTGTACCTGGGACCAATTCTGAAGTTTGGCACAGAAGAACAGAAAAAGCAGTGGATT
>NW_015612203.1:0-745 GCF_001515605.1 Sinocyclocheilus anshuiensis | reverse complement strand
TTTTTTTATATTTTTTATTCTCATTTTTAGTTAATTTTAGTAATTTTGTTGTGTGTTTTTGTCCTTTTTTTCTTTTTAAATATGATTATATAGTGTTTATTTATTTTTTTATGAAAATTAGAAATGTTTAATTAGCAAATATCTGAAACAAAATAAGTTTTATATCTTAAGTTCATTTAACATTTATTTATTTATTTTTTATTTTAGTTTTATTTTTAGTTTTAATTAACCATAATAACACTGCTTCACACATTTGCCAGCTTTTTCATGGTTCCAGTCGTCCAATACACCCAAAAAAGCAGACATTGCACTCTTGACATTCTGATATGATTTGTCCAGTGAAAGCAAACTCATTTAAGATCATTAGATTGTAATGTAGAGTAGTTTCTAATGGCATCAGTCACTAAGTGCTTTTTAAGGCCAATTAGCTGGCTTAGCTCAAAGATAAAATGCAAATGATCTAAGAAGGATGACAAATGCAATGGAGATCATTCCTTTGGCCAGAGCTTTATGCCTGAGCACTGGATGCTAATTGCTTCTAAAATTGGTGTTCCACCATTGTTTGCTACCACTAATAGGATCTATGAACCTTAGATAAAGAGGAAAGTAAACACTCTCAAAGTTTTTCAAAGCTGAAGTGAACAGCAAAGGCAGTTCAAGTAACCATTAAAAAAAATGCTGAAAATCCAAAATATAGATCAGTTTGTTTCTTCATCAGGACAGATTTGGAGAAATTTAGCATTAC
>NW_015612202.1:0-745 GCF_001515605.1 Sinocyclocheilus anshuiensis | reverse complement strand
TGCAACTCTTGCATCATCAGAACAGTGTTCAACGCACCACCGTTTAAAAAACGTTTTGCACCGTTTTGTCATGGCTGAACGCAGCCCAGAAATAGATGGGTCAGGCTGTGTCTATTTGATAATGAATCTTTTTTTGCATGTTTTGACCTTCTCTCCACACTTAGATGCCGTTTTTGTCGAAGATGCTCACCCAAGTGGATAAATTTGAAAATGTTTTTAGTGTTTTAGAGTGGACTGTGAAAACAGATGTATTTGAAAACGATGATAAATGTTTAGTCATGTGACACATATTGTAACGATAGATATTGTTATGTATAATACTGCCTGCTTTGTGCTATTCATTTTTTTTTCTTGTGAAGATAAATGCTACTGTTTTGTGGCAAAACTTGAGGGCAATTGTGTTTTAGACCATACATGGAATGGTGATTGAGTGCTACCTGGACACACCAGTGAGTGGTGGGATATTTTGCTAAAAAAAAAAATAACTGTGGCGGAAGAATAGCATGAGAACTTTATTATCTCTTGTCTCTCTGTATCATCTCCTTGAGCTTTAATTACATTTTATATGTGCAGCAAGGTGATTTTAGTGTTTTCTGATGTTTCAGTGGATGAGAAATTTCTTGGAAAAAGCTTCAAAATGCTGGAGAGAGAGCGTTTTGAAACAAAAACAACGTTTTCGAATGTATCTGGATTAGATAGCCTCAGATAAGGGACACATCCGAAATGTATACTGTTGGCCTCTTAT
>NW_015612201.1:0-745 GCF_001515605.1 Sinocyclocheilus anshuiensis | reverse complement strand
TGTTATAAGGAAGTATTCTGTTATCAGTCAGAGATGGGCTACTACTGTCAAACTAATGTCCATATGGTAGTAATAGACAGCTATGAGATAATACAAGTTATATGGTTAGTAACATCATGTAGCATGTACATTTACATGTACATAGAAACAGGAAAACAAAAAAGATAATCAGATGCACAAATTTAACCAGATGTAATTGGAGTACAAAGCTGTGAGATGTGTTATGTTAATTCTTGACTATAAAAGATGCGTCTTTAATCTAGATTTAAACTGAGAGAGTGTGACCCCTGGATATTATCAGAGTGGCTTTTCCAGAGTTTAGGAGCAAAATACAAAAACCTCTACCTCCTTTAGTAGACTTTGATGGTACTATTTTTAAAGTGGTTTGACATTGAAGAGCGTGATGGATTGTAGTGTGGTAGAAGATTGGTTGACTACAAAAGAACTAGACCATTTAAGGCTTTAAAAGTAAATAGCAATATTCTATAATCAATACAGAATTGGTAGCCAGTATAATGTCTTCATTTACACACCCTCATGTTGTTCTTTTTGGAACTAAATAATGTCTGTATTTGTTATGTATTGCAGGCAACATGAGATGAAAGATGACATTTTGTTTTGTAAAAGATGAAATAATGCAACAAATTAAATAACAATGATCAATATTTATACAGCATTTTATAAGTTTCAGTCCATTTCTATACATGTAATAATTAATATGTTATATATATAGTAATTTATATAT
>NW_015612200.1:0-745 GCF_001515605.1 Sinocyclocheilus anshuiensis | reverse complement strand
TTTTTTTTTTTTTTTTTTTACCTCCAGAAGGGAATAACACACCTGGTCTGTCCTCTTACCTGTCACCAGGCGTCTAGTTGATTTGGTTGGCAAGCGAGAGGCACATAATCATCTCAAACTGAATGAACGGGATGGCTTTGAAGATGTGCACTACAGGGACAGTGGTGAAGGCATGACTGCCTCCGGCGTATTTCAATCATCCGTTCTGGTCTCTTCAAGGAGCACCGATCCTTCCTCACAACATGTCAATCTTTTGTACAGAACGAGATAAATCCCCATCTGCAAAAGAGTATTTCGAGATGAAATGCTGGTAGCAATTCTGCATTCCTACTTCTAATGACTTAGGCCACTTCTTTTTATTCTGCTTTCATCATATCTCTTGATATTATGTCATATCTCAAGACATTTGCTTTAGGCGATTTTTGTTGTGCTCAGGTCATATACTCATACATTACATTGTAATTACAGTAAAGCATTAGTTCATCCAGAAATGAAAATTCTGTCATCATTTAGTCACTCATGTCACTATGAAACCCATAGGCATTTCATTCATCTTTAGAACAAAAATGAAGACATTTTTAATATTCTTCTAACTTTCTGTCCATGTAATCAACATTTTCAAGCTTCGAAAAGTACATAAAAGGCAAAGTAAAATATTAATCAAGTTGTTAAATCCAAGTTTTCTTAAGAGACATTGGGCTGGTTGCATAAACCACTTAGACTAGTCTTGAAAAGTAATTCATCT
>NW_015612199.1:0-745 GCF_001515605.1 Sinocyclocheilus anshuiensis | reverse complement strand
ACTTTTTTGATGAACAACTTTGCAGACTGTTTACATTGAAGGATACTAGTGTTACAAACTGCAAAAAATATATTTTTCGAAAACCCATATGACTTGCTCTTTAAAGTTACTGCATTCAATCCAACACAATTGTATGTTCAACCTGGTCTTAAGAGAAGTCATAATAATTTGTATGAGATGACGAAACAAAGTTGGGTTGTACAAAACTATGACCCAAACCCTAAACCAAACATGGCTGTTTGATAAATGTTCCCATTACAATCAAGTTGTATTATATTATATGTGATTTCACCATTTTCAACAAAATATTACAAACTTCCAAGAGAGTGTGTTGGGTGTTTTCGTGCAGATTCGTCTTGTCACTTGGTAGAACCTAAACAAATATGGTTGATGCCAACAACCAGGTTGGCAATGGACAGGTTGTGCATACATACAGGTTCTCATGATTCTTGATGTTTTTTGCTGACCGCAAAGTGTTTTGTTTGCCGGTGAGAACATGAAACCAACAAATTCAATAGACCAAAATTTGACAGTAATCTTATTCAGTCTAAGTTCATAAGTTTTGCATGTTGCAGTTGCATTTCATTGTAATATTAATATTTGCTATATTAATTTAGCATTTTTGGTGCTGTGTTGGGTAGCCATAGAGGAGCATTTATGAATGGTAAACAGGATGCAGAGGAAAGCAGTATGACATTAATATTATAACACAGAATAGCTTGCCAACCTTTTTCTGACCTCTCTG
>NW_015612198.1:0-745 GCF_001515605.1 Sinocyclocheilus anshuiensis | reverse complement strand
CAGCTATAAGGGCAAGGTAAAGAGAGAGATGAGCTTGTAGAGACAGGCCCTATATATCACAGGCTCTCTGACCTCTGTGATTTACTGTCCCACAGGTGTGAATCATCAGACACGCATAGGCCATTTGACACTTTTCGGTCACCATCGGTCAAACATTTGGAATAATTAAGATTTTTTATAGTTTTTGAAATAAATCTCTTATGCTCACCAAGGCTGTATTTATTTAATGAAAATATCAGTATTGTTAAATGTTATTACAATTTAAAAGAACTGTTTTCTATTTTAATGTATTTTAAATGCAATGTATTGTAATCAATTCTCATTATCCTTCTAAAATCATTTAATATGCTGATTTGGTGCTCAAGAAACATAAAAAATGCTGAAAACCCTTTTTGCTGATATTTTTGTGGAAACTTTAATGCATTTTTTCAAGTTCAGAACATTAAGCTTTTGTAATGCTCACTGAAGAATTTCTTTGTCTAAACTCTGTCTGTGCCGCTAATTACATCTGGCCATCAAGCTGGTGTGTGATTAACATTTCCTTTACTGCACCTTTACCGCTCCACACACAATAAATAGCTTGCAAGGCTGACAAATTTGGGGTTTACAGAGTAAAGTGTGGGGAAACATTGCAGTTTACATTATGTGAATCCCAAAGAACCACATCCAAGTCAAAAGATGGGAGGAGGAAGAAATGAAGACTCAAGTACTAATGTAATTTAGCACTCCAACAATCATTATTTTT
>NW_015612197.1:0-745 GCF_001515605.1 Sinocyclocheilus anshuiensis | reverse complement strand
GTTAGAATACGCTTCCCAGCTTTTGTAGTTATAATCTGCATTGTATGTCGGTGGACTGTTGACCAAATGGGACCTTGCTGTAAAACAAGAAAGAGGAAAAGTGTAATTTTACATATTTATTTAGTCTCATTTTTGTTACATATTTCGATGAATTCACATTTAACTTACATGTCAGGACATATCTCATTATGGCATCTCTCAGGAAGGAGATGTTGTTGATGATGTCCCAGATCCATTTATAATGCGTTAAGATATAATGCACTATGTTTGGCCTCGGCTTCAGAGTTGATTTGATAAGTGTGAGAAGTTCGGCTGTGAGGCAAGAAAAAACAGTGTTGAGTGCACAAATCTTCTTTTATGTAAAATGTTGATCTGTGTAAAAACAATCCATGGCCAGACTTACGGGTAGTGCAGTTTTCACCATAATATCCCGTCCTGGTACAGTCACATTCATAAGCGTCAGCACCCTTAGATAAACACACACCTTGGTTTTGGCAAGGCTGTGCACAGCAAGGGTCGTCTGCAGGAAACAGTCATGAAGAAAAGGCATGATTAGACTGCATTTGGGTAGAACAGTCAAAGTCTGAAAGAAGCACGTAAGTCTAACATTGCTAAAGCTGAGTTAACTTACATCCTTCACCGAGAAAGATCCAACAGCTTGAAAGTAAGACCAGGCAAATCAGTTTATTCATTCCAGAAGTTGTATGTAGAATGTTTTACTCCGAAGCAGAAGCAGTGTACTCTG
>NW_015612196.1:0-741 GCF_001515605.1 Sinocyclocheilus anshuiensis | reverse complement strand
TTTGCTCTGTCTGTCTTTTAGGAAGTGGAATCATTAGCGTTTCCTGTTTCTGATGCAAAGTTTCACTCCTGTCGACAACTTTGCTTGACCACCACACACAAACACACACTGACTGTCAGTGAGGCGGCGTTTACTTCTGCTGCTATAAATATAATGACTAACACATATCCTTGACAAAAACTTTCATTTTATTTGAATCATGAATCATCTTTCTGTCTTTGATCAGATATGCTGTGCTGGAGACACGCACAGATCACACTTGCACTTCAGATATTAGTATATCATTAATGTTCGCATATGCATGTGGTGTGGGCGAGGCTTTGATGCTGACGAGTTAGTGTGAAATGCTGCGGTGGGTCATGTGACGCTGACCCTCGGCTCCTGTCAGACTCGAGTTTGTTCTGCTGCTGAGCTTCAGAGGAGAAACAGGAAATAGATGAGGATCAGTTGGTTTTGCAACATCATCTTCACACACACACACACACACACACCCCGTTACACTCACACATGAGGCAGTGAAATCCTCCCAGAAATGCTTGACTGCTGTGTTTACGACACACACCTACAGCAGCCAGCAGCACACTCATACAAACACATTCCCAAACAGAAACTTGACAGTCGACCTGAAACTGCTGACCAGACAGATGCTGCTGATGACACCTGAAACACTCACACACACACACACACACACTTACTCACACACTTACTCACACACACACACACACACACACACACACACAC
>NW_015612195.1:0-745 GCF_001515605.1 Sinocyclocheilus anshuiensis | reverse complement strand
AATGAAGCACTGTGGTACACTTTTGGTGGAGGAACTGAACTGGTGCTCAGAAGTAAGTCTTTCTTAAATTGTTTGATATAAATATATAATGTGTGTGTTTTTTTTTTAAACAAGGTTTAAGGTTACTAAGGAATATTTGGCAACAATATTCTTAATTTATTACAAAAATATATTATTAAAAAGCTGTACTTTTATTTCACAAGTTTCAGTCTATTTTATTGATTGATTGCACAATCAAAAATGACTATATTATGAATAAGTCATATTTGGTGATATTCCATGTTTTTCACATTTCAAACCATAGTTCATATTTGCACTTTATGTTTTACATTAGTAATTTCACACCTAATGTTAACTTTTGAATATTTTTTAATTAAATACAATATTTTAATATATTTCTTTTTTGCGCATGACACAAAAGCTGGATAATATAGACAGAATATTTATTTTCATTGGTGTCATCATCAGGCTAAAAAGAAATTAAGTTGATAAGCATGTTAAAATAAATAATTTAAACTATTGAATTTACTTAAAATTATGTTTATGAAAAAAATGGCCTGAACGATGACTATTTTCAAAATACAAATAATATATTGAAATAATCAATTATAAAACATTGCAACAAAATTATCAGTTTGCATTTGGAGAGAGATGTTTTATAAAATCAGTTTAAACATTTTACTTAATTGAGAAAGTAACAAATTAACATACATTTTACAGTATATCATGTTTGCTTCAGAAAAGT
>NW_015612194.1:0-745 GCF_001515605.1 Sinocyclocheilus anshuiensis | reverse complement strand
GAAGTTTCTCTTGTCTCCATTTTCCCCACCACTGCACTGAGGTGAGGTCCCCATACTCATGCTCTTCAGATATAGGAGAAGAAACCTCCATTATTGCCCACCATCGCCCTGCGGCGAGGGCAGCGGTGAGCTCATCTGAGAGTTCAGGAGATGAGAACTGCACTGCACTCTCGGGAAAACTGGTGGGGATGCTTGACATACTCATGTTGATGTTCGATGTGATGGTAAAAGATGATCCAAATAAGTGAAAAATACACAATACTGACTTTGTCTCTCTGTCTGTAAAGACTGTGACAGAAACAGAAAGGGAAACAGTTGAGTTGAGTAAACATATAAGAGCCTGCAAGTTGGTTGTCTAAAGTTTTTTTTTTCTTTTTCTTTTTATAGTGTATGCCCAGTAGGCGGTCCATCAGCTGAGTTTTTAATTAATTTACCAACTAATGTGCATAACTCAGATGCTTATAATGTAAAAGTATATACCTCCTTCTACATGCATATCTAATAATTGTAAGAGATAGCTATTAAACAATTAAAGCTTTCAGTATCAGCTTTCAGAATTAATCATAATCAAGGAGTGATGGGTGGAGTTCCTCACAAAGACAAGATAACATCTATGAGGCTCTGTATTTATGAGTAAATGTTTATGGTCATAGTCTGGATTTGGCACTGCAAGATTTGTTCTGTTCACTGAAAAGTGTTGTGTTTATAGAGAGATTATAATGTGTCATTAAATATCAAGAATATT
>NW_015612193.1:0-744 GCF_001515605.1 Sinocyclocheilus anshuiensis | reverse complement strand
GCGTCTGTCCTCTGGGGTTTTGAGGAACAGGGCGTTGATGAGGGCGATGGCGTATGTCTGGATCTCCTGATTGGACCTGCAGGGATGATCGTACACACACAGTTAGAGGTATCTTGTTCTTGGATTCCAACACTTCTGGATTCTAGATCATGTGTCACTGTCTCATGTCTCCAGCAGACAGGAGCTCAACCTCAGGAGACGAGAGGGCCACGTTCAACTGGCATCACTGCCACCATCACTGAAGGCACAAAACGATTTTAATGATGAGCTCTTGAAGTAAATAATTAAAAGTGTCATGAAATACAGAATCAAAATGTTCTTGATATTTACACATATAAGACGTTTCTCTACAATAAAAATATACTGCAAGTTTCAGAAGTCAAAACCAACTCCCCAGTTAAAATAAACTGAAACGCACAGATTTGAAATCAAATACTGAATATGCGTCATGGTCGTATGTAATCAAGAGGAGTGTTCTGAACAACTCGTGTCTGTTACTCAATCACAGGAGCGATACTGCTGCTGGATGAAGATGTCGGGTCTAATGTGTAGGGACCTGACGACGGCAGGCGGGGACGTGGATGTAACTGCAGGAGTTTTAATGAAAGAAACAAAATGACAACTAGGAACAACAGCAACTGACAAAGCAACAAGGGAAACACGAGGGCTATATATATATTTCTGTCATGACAACTCTCCAAGGGATTGGCATGGTAATGTACATGACAATGTTAATGTATTTGG
>NW_015612192.1:0-745 GCF_001515605.1 Sinocyclocheilus anshuiensis | reverse complement strand
AGACCTGCATGAATTAATCTCTTCACCCCTGTCTCATTTCCTCTCCGTCTGCCACTGCCGAATATGACCTCATCCTGCCGTTAGTCAGTCTGATGGGGAGAGAAGACAAAAGACAGTTATGAAGAGTGCAGAGGGTAGCTTTTCCCCTCCATAAATCTGAATTATAGGGCGCCTACGCTATGGATTGTGATTGTTTACTTCCATCCATAGCTGAACAATGCTGATCCAGGCATTTGAGAGCACAGGAAGCCTTTAGCTTGCTCAAGACATGTATATTGCCCATAGCTAGGTTATGTCAAAATCAAAATGTTACTGCCATGTTGAGTCAATCACGTGCCTTCAGTGGGCTGCACACAATGAACTCTCTGCAGTGGTGCACCTCAGATATCAAAAAACTGACAGACCTGTCATGCGCTAAAAATAAGGTGTTCGTGGAACATAAAAAATTATTCAGTTATAATTAAAACTCTTGACTGAACTTAAAATTTAAAATTGTCATGACATAAATCCTGCCATCCCTGTAACAATGACAGTGAAATGACTCTACAAGGTATTTACATAATTTTAAACTGTTTTATGTTACATGCTCCATCTCATGTTTGAAAGCAATCATCACATGGTTACTTTGATTCCGGGCCCGGATTGGCTAATCGGGAGCACGGGGAGAATTCCCGGTGGGCCTGTCTGTTTTTTGGCCGCGAGGGCCGGTGTAGTGCCGAAATTTGCACCCTGCCAGATTATGCAC
>NW_015612191.1:0-745 GCF_001515605.1 Sinocyclocheilus anshuiensis | reverse complement strand
TATGGGACATAGATATTGTTGACGCCACACAGGAAGGCAGTTCCAATGATCACCAAAATGAACATAAATCTGGAGAGAAAAAGAAGCATCTTGAGCAAAGTGTTCCTTCAAGATACTACTAATCTTTATAATCAACACGACACAGCTGAATACCTCATCATGTCGTCAATCATCTTTCCAATGGAGATCTGCAGGGTACCAAGAGACTCGTGTGCTGGTAGGATGTAGGCCAGGCGAGTGAAACTCAGCATGCTGGTCACCGCAAACAGCACCTCAGCGATGAACTGGGGATCCTCCTGATGCCACTCATCACGCACTGTACAGCCAGATATACATTACTCTAGCAGGCCAATGAGCTGCCATATTGTAGGCTAAATTGTGACGCTTAGTGAAGTACTTTCTCTCACAAGTTTCGGTGAAGTAGACACACTCATCCTGTTTGTCAGGTAACTGGCAGAGGAAATGGACCTTGAGCATGATGACCACTCTCAGGGCGAATGAAGCCAGGTACATGCTAAGAACCATCACATCCAGACAGTTCCACCAGTCTAGGAAATAACTCCTCAAGCCCTCGATCCAAATTTCCTTACACTCGAACCAGAAAAAACCTGTTTGACAGGATTAATAACCACTAAATTATTGTTTTATAACTGTCTAATGCTCAAAAATGCAGACCTGAAGTTGAAGATCTCGCAGCAAAATGAATGCAGAACTGATATCCTACCAATTTCTCATAACCATTTTT
>NW_015612190.1:0-745 GCF_001515605.1 Sinocyclocheilus anshuiensis | reverse complement strand
CCAAACTATTTGTCCAAACTGTTGGGTAAACTGCCTGAACTGCGCACACTGTGCACACAGGGTCTGCAGCGCATCTTCTACCTAAAACTAGAAGATCTGGTCCCACCGCCAGCAATAATCGACAAACTGTTTCTTGACACTCTGCCCTTTTAAACCGCGAGAAAAGGAGAAAAAAAAAAAAACTAGTTCAAACAACCTCAGAGAACTTCCACTGACTCTCTTGAAAACTGAAAGCCTGATTTTTTTAATCCACCAACCATTGCCAAATGACGTGCGCTTTCGGAAAAAAAGGATTCAACGATATAAAGCCTGGAAAGCACCACGCGAAATAATAATAACTTTTGTCATCGGCAAGTGATTTTGGCCTTTTATCCCACCAAAAAAATACCGCTACTGAGTATCTCAGAACAGAGAAACATGTAAAAATAGGTAAAAAGGTAATAATAATATGAGAAATTATAATAAAAGACACATATTATTCAGTAGTATGCCTGATTTTGAACGATGAAAAATATCTCGCCACTACTAATCAGTTAACTGCAAACGTCTGTATTCATGGAAAATCACAGAGTAGAGTGTATTATACCATTTCTATATACTTATTAAATAGATTTATGTGATTTATATGATGTGTATAAAGCTTGTACAGAGACATTTTTTTTTTCTTTTATAACTTATAAAAGTGTATCTGTCAGGTGGGAAGGAGACGCATGTTGTAGAGGACTCTTGTCTCTATTACACACTC
>NW_015612189.1:0-744 GCF_001515605.1 Sinocyclocheilus anshuiensis | reverse complement strand
AATTCTTCTGGACTGCATTTTAATGGTTAAAAAAAATTGTAGTCATCAAAAAGCAATTAAATAAAATCATTAAACTTACACAATTTTTATTAAGTTTTAGGGCCCTATGAATGATTTAATCAATTATTTGTTTCCCAAATTCCAAGTTTTCAGTTTTAATTTTTCTAGATTCTGTTTTAATTAATGAAGTTAAATTTAAGTAAAGCATGTCCAATTAATTGCAATTATGAAAAGTAGGCTATACAATTTAATAATAAAAATTGGGCCCTATTAAAAACTGTTCTACTTTTTTCCCAAATTCCATGTTTTTCATTTTAAAATTTCTGGATTCCATTTTAATTGTTTAACTGAAATGTACAAATCAAAAAGCATGTCTAATCAAGTGAATTTAGGGGTGGGTGATATACCGTTGGACCCGATTAATCAGTAGAAATTTGTTAACTGGTAGAGATTTTCGACTGTCGTCTCTATCGCGATTACATGCTCACACGATGTTGATGTGCTACGTGGTCACAAAAACGTATCGTTTGCACATGTTTTTAAGCCCTGAGGTTTAAAAACAAGTGATTTTAAGCCATTAAAATGCAATTAGCAGCGAAAGAGAACTCATTTCGCAATATGTGCATGCTGTCTAAGAGCTGTGTTTCGTAGGGGTCGACTGATTATCGGCGCCGATATTAAGCATTTTTATGATTATCATATCGTCATTTTCAAAACCGATTCGCCGATAAAATAACTTAATTT
>NW_015612188.1:0-744 GCF_001515605.1 Sinocyclocheilus anshuiensis | reverse complement strand
GGGTTGGAGCTAAACTCTGCAGGACAGTGGCCCTCCAGGAACAAGTCTGGACACCCCTGCTTTAGTGGCTGAAACCTATAACTAACAGTTACTTGCGGTGGAACACTTGTTAATTATGTGAGTTGTTATTTTGCTCCGCTGTTCTATGCAAATGAATCTGATTGAGGCACTCCAAAATAATAAATAAATCAATTAATAAATAATGAAAGAAAGGTGGATATCTGAAAATGTCTTGTGAGCATGTATGTATGGCTACTAGGCTATTCATAGGCAAATAGACTAAAATTGTAACTGGTTTACAGACAGGCTTTGTTACCAACATGAACATTGTTTTATAAACCTAGTCAATGCACAACAAATGTGATGCCATGCAAACTAAACATATTTCTGAAATGCCAAGTGGTGTTGATTTGTATTTTATTATGGGTACTGTCACTTTCATTTTTTTTGCTTGCAGTCATTTTGGTTTAAGGTTCATTTTGTTGTGGCTTCAAGCTACTATGACACCATTGACTGCATGCAGTAGGAGCCTGACCTTCTTTCCTTTATTTACAGATATGACATAAACATGCATGGACAAATTATGGAAATATGCAGTTTCCCATGGAATCCATTCAAACCACTCTAAAATATAGATCATTATTAAAGACTTATCATAGTTATTCAGGGTAAGACAAAAACATTGTATATAACATGAATTTATCATGTACTTGCGTATTATTTAAAGTTTGCTCATTTAAAAAA
>NW_015612187.1:0-744 GCF_001515605.1 Sinocyclocheilus anshuiensis | reverse complement strand
CATCTAAGCATATGCAGTGAGCTGGAAGCCAAGCAGCTTCTGTTGGCTCAGGCTATGAGTGATGCAGATAGGGTTTTAGCACATCTGGGGCTTAACGAAAGGCAAAGACTGCAGCAGCTCATCTCAGAAACTCAAGCAGAGGTAGAGTCCTTGAGCGTCAAAGTTGCTCAACGAAGGAAACACCTGAGCAAAGCCTTTACAGAGAGAACCCAGTTCCTTTTGGCTGTGAATCAAGCTATCACCTGGGTCCAGCAAAATGAAAAGAAAGCACAAGCAGAGGAGTACATAGCCCTTCTTCCTGATGACCTATCTAAGCAGTTGAGGACTTGCAGGAATATTCAGAGCAGCTTGAGAGCCTACCAGAGTGAGCTGACCTCCCTGTGGTCCCAAGGCAGGGATCTGATGAAAGACTCTGCCGAAGAAGAGAAATCAGAGATGCTAAACAAACTCCAAGAGCTGCAGAATATCTTCGAAGTTTCCCTACAGAAGTGTAGCCAGAGGCTACAGGAGCTGGAAAAAGTGTTGGTGACCAGGAAGTACTTCAAGGCAGATCTCGAAAAGATATGCCAGTGGTTGAAGCAAGCCGATATTGTGACCTTCCCAGAGATAAACCTCATGAATGGAGATGCAGAATTAAGTTCGCAGCTTACAAAATACCAACAAATATTGGATCAAGCCATGGAATATGAGAACCTCCTGCTAACTGTGCAAAGAACAGGTCAAGAAATACTTCCCACTCTGAAT
>NW_015612186.1:0-738 GCF_001515605.1 Sinocyclocheilus anshuiensis | reverse complement strand
ATAGATAGATAGATAGATAGATAGATAGATAGATAGATATTGTAACAAAATTCAATCAGAGTAAATATTCATAATAGTCATAATATAATATAAAAATAATATTAAAGTCACATTTGTGGAGATTTTGAAATACGAGGTGTTTAAAAATAAATGCACTAGCTTGTACTTACTTTCCCTTCCTTCTCTCTGTAGCACAGACCTATGGAATCAAAAAAGAGGCCATTTACAATGTGCAAGGGTGATGTTTTTCAGTGCATTGTGTGTGTGTGTAAATAGCTTCACTAATCATTGCATTTAAAAAGCGCTGATTTATGGCTGTTGTTGAATGCGGGCCATGATGAGAGGGCCGGTGGTAAGTGCATTTGGATGTCTCTGTGTGATGGTGGCGTAAATAGGTGCTTTATTTATTGCCGTGCTGGGGCCCTCCGTGTGGAAGAGCGCCTCCCCAAATTGAAATATAGCGCGAGTTTACTCTGCTGATTAGGGCTCGAGCGCTGCAGCCACCCAAGGCTATCATCAAACAGAGAATGGCGCGAGCTGACACCTAATTGTGGCAGGATTAATGTGCGCGGAGTGACAACAAATAACCCCGAGTGTCAGCGCGAGAGACTGGTGCCGCACAACGGATGAGGCGCCGGGCCTTTGGTGTGGGGCCACGTGGGACCCTAATGTGGTGTAATCCGTGATAATCCTATAAAGGTGTTGGTACCCCTTTAGGGATTATAGGTGTCCTACTGA
>NW_015612185.1:0-744 GCF_001515605.1 Sinocyclocheilus anshuiensis | reverse complement strand
GGCTTTTGTCACATTCTTCATTAACTTCATTAACAGATGAGCAGCAGTGATTAGGAGCCGTTTCCCGCTGATTCAGCTCCCACACACACACACATACACACCTCGCCGCTCATGTCGCACATGGGGGCTGTTGAGCCAGATGACACACTGTATCACATAACCGCATGAGTGAATACACACACACACAAAGCACCAGTGAAATGTTTGCACATGCTTTGCAGAACAAATCTTGGCTTTGTCTGCATTGATTAGCTTAGTTAATACACACTTAATTAGCGTGTTCAAACGGAACTCTTCCTAGATTACTGAAGTCATGACCGTAACAGATGACCTCTGACCTGTGGACAATTTGTATGCATGAGTGTGTGTGAGAGAGGGAGAGTTTAATTGATTTATCTGGAAAGGCACCGATCCCACTTTCTCCTCTCCGATCCCTGAGCTCAATATCGCAGTGCTCTGTTCTCTCGATCGGTTTAGAAGATCTGAACGTCACCGTGATCGGGATCAGTGTTATGTCAGGGTTCCCACAGCCCTCGACCACCTGCAAACTGAGTGCCATTGCTATTTCCAGGTCTGAATTGAAAAAAAAAAAAATCATGGAATTGAATATTATTTTAAAAGGTTAAATCACTGGAAATATACAGTATATACACTACCTTTATAAAGTTTGTGGTCAGTAGATTTTTTTGAATGTTTTTGAAGAAGTCTCTTCTGCTCACCAAGGCTTCATTTATTTGATCAAAA
>NW_015612184.1:0-744 GCF_001515605.1 Sinocyclocheilus anshuiensis | reverse complement strand
GCATTGCTGTGTATAAACTCAGAATTCTGAGAAAAAAAGTCAGAATTTTAAGACATAAACTGGCAAAAATATTTGTATTCCGTGGTGGAAACAAGCTTCCACAGAAATCAGATATTCCTTTAAACATATCATTGCTGCGTGATATTGGTGTTAAAATACTTTCTCGTATCCCAGGTTAAAGCTTTGTTCGGGTTTATTATGTGTCAAACTCTGTCCACAGCTTTTGTGGCATAATGTTGATTAACACAGAAAATCATTTTTAAATTATTAGGAAAAATCTAACATTGTAAGTACAGCGAACAATACGCAAAATGTTAGACTTCAACATGCACATCTTAACTCGTCTCTGTCAGTTCACATCTAACTTTCAGCTTCTTGTCATGGCAGCGTAACTCCAGAAAACACGGTAACCTTCAAACGATAACTATAAGGATTCGTGAAAGGAAGTGACGTCACTGCAGTCGCATCAGGATCACATTAGCAGACCTTCAGCCACTTTACAGTGCAGCGAATTATAAATGGTGTTTTACTGAATAATTCATACTCACAGAAACACAAACTTCCCACATTATGCCCTCTTGAAGGCATTGTATGTGACATAACTGCAGTTTTCTTTCTACTAGACAACCTGAAGGAGAGCAGGAGAGTTTTAAACACAGAACAGATGCATTGTGGGATTTGAGCACATGCATGGCAGCGGTGAATCATTAACCTTCATTCCAGTTACTGCTGCCCCGCTTTCTC
>NW_015612183.1:0-744 GCF_001515605.1 Sinocyclocheilus anshuiensis | reverse complement strand
CTTTGGCGTTCACATGATTGACATTTCCCAGTCACATGGCCAGACCCTGCGGTTAGCATCCTTCGGTCAGCAGATAAGACCGTCCCATGCCCTCACCTGACTGGGTGTACAAGGATGAAGAAGATCAGTCTGACGACGATCAGAAAGTCACTTAACATAAAGGGCAAAGAAGATGGGGATTTCGTCATGCTTCAGCAGCCATCTTTAGCGGCCGAGTTCACCAAGGGTGACTCTCTCTTCGGAGGCTGTTACACCAAGGGGCTGGTAGGTTGCGATCTTAATGGGGAGGATGAGAAGGGTCATAAGAACCGATCGAAAAGCGAGAGTCTTATGGGCACTCTAAAGAGGAGACTGTCTACCAAACAGAAAGCAAAAGTCAAAGGAGGCTCCACTGCAGTGGGCTCTGGAGATGATGATGACACCTTCTCTTCCTCGTCGGTCCCGATAAGCTTTAATGAAGTCAAAGCCCAGCGGCCCTTAAGGTCCTCGTCCCTCCGAAGCCATCATTACAGCCCTTCTCCGTGGCCTTTCCGGCCCATCGGCTCCGAAGAGGCTTGCATCAAGATGGAGGTGAAGGTCAAAGCTATGGTCCACTCCCCCAATCCCAGTCCCTCCCTCAATGGCATCAGAAAGGAGTTCCATGACATCCATTTAGAAGGTCTGTTCCAGGATCAGAGCGAGTCTTTGAAGGACATGGAGACTCAGAGTGGCAACTTGCATTTGAACATTGAGGATCACGTGCCT
>NW_015612182.1:0-744 GCF_001515605.1 Sinocyclocheilus anshuiensis | reverse complement strand
GCCGTTACATGGATGGAGATGGAGATGGAGGTGGCTTAATGAAGCAATGTCTGGCTTCTTGGCAAAGAGAAACATGTGCTGCATTTTCCACCAAAACATCGGCTTGTCCCATCTGTTCAAAGATGGAGTCCACCTGACCCTCGAGGGAAACAAGCTTTTGATGAGCAACATCAGAGAAGCTCTGCAAGTGGAACTGCGAAGATGAAGCCACCAAAGGCCCTTTTAAGGGCCAGCAACAAGGGCTCTTTTAAGAGCCACCCACTCATTCAAAAGAGCAATTTACAATACTAGGAAATGCACTGGTTTATTTTGTAATTGAATTTATGAATTTTAAATATATTTTAATCTCTCTTTGTGTGTGCGTGTGTTCATTTTGATTTATGTAATGAGTATAATGATCAACTTTAATCAGTTAAGGTGCAAACAATTTATTCAACCGTCTAATATAACACGCACATCTATTCAAATTATTAAAAAAAAATAATAATTTGAAAGATAAATAATCAAATGCAACTTATTTTACTTCATTTCTTTCTTTAGGTTGACTGTTAATGAGACATTGAGATGCTGTGCTATGGTGTGAAAAAAAAATTTATTAAACACTACAACACCAATTCCAGAAAAGTTGGGACATTTTGTGAAATGCTATAGAATCAAGAATGCTATTTGTTCATTCTCTTTAACCTTTAACTAATGTAACCAGCGTTTTTGAAAAAAGTTGCCAGCCACCGCCAGCATTTTTGA
>NW_015612181.1:0-744 GCF_001515605.1 Sinocyclocheilus anshuiensis | reverse complement strand
AACACAGAAACAGCTCTATAGGACTGACTGTCATGCCAGAGAACACGTTAAAAACACGTGGAAACAAATGCTACTAATATTCTCTTTTAAGGCTTACAAATACTCTCCTCCCGCAACCCCAAACATTCTCATTCCTATCCAGGCCGCAGCTGCCTGACCGGGGCCCACCTGAAAACAACACAATCAGACCAGTGCTTTCACAGATCACGATTCATTCATCTTTAATGTGCAGTCTTACGAGGATTCATGTCATTTGTGAAGAATTCTCAAGTCACTCCTAAAAATCACTGATCAAACATTCAAAAGCCTGGAGCTTTCATACCAGGCTGACCACGAAAGACTGCTCAGCTTCATCAGCGATGGACACCAGATGAGCTTTCTCTTCATAACACCTCACAAGGGCCATGTGAAAGTCCACGATATCTGTGTCATTATAGTAATAACAGATGCCACTGTTCTTCCTCCAGCCAGGGTTCGATCCGCACTCAGGAGCTGAAGAAAAAAAAAACATTAATAAACACCTGCAATAAATAAACTAATTCTGACCCCACATGTACAAATACGTTTGCATGTTACTTTGCTATTTGCTCCATATTTTTGAAAAGGAATAGCATTAAATTTCCTACATTTCTCAGCATTTTCCAAACACAATCTCAGGTCACAGAACCGGAGCATGAAGGTTATTTCACTGGTAATAACTGATTCCATTGTTACCTGGTACAGGCGACGGAGGCTCCGGCGGTA
>NW_015612180.1:0-744 GCF_001515605.1 Sinocyclocheilus anshuiensis | reverse complement strand
ATAGAAAACTGTTATTTTAAATTATAATAATATTTCACAATATTATTTTTTTTTACTGTAAATAAATGCAGCCTTTTTTCTTTCAAAAATTGTACCATATTGAAAAAACAAGAAACAGATAAATATATTTATTTGCATCCAAATTTAAAGATGCACTGCATATTATTTGTTTATTTTTTCCACTTATTCATCTTCCTAAACGACCAATATGACTGGTCTTCATTACCATAGTTTTCAGCGTTACCAGAAAAAGAGTTTTCACGATATTAAAGATTTCCATTTTTAGTTTGGAACTGAAGAGGAATTCTGTGGACTGTGTTGTTTTTACAGATCTATGTGCAACATCTTCTGAAGAAAAACAAGCAGTTGTGGAAGCTCATTCATTCAAATAATGCCCATATCTACGTTTGTGGGTAAGAACCAGAAGTTGCTTCTACCACAGATGAATAACATACTTATGAACACAATCCGCACTAGTAGTTAACTGGCAGGATTTCAGTGGAACATTAAATAGCTTGAAATAATTATAGTGCTTCCATATAATTCTGATTTTTCTAGCATAAAGTGGTCAATACTGCCATTCATCAGTATCATATTGTATCTTTAAAGACCACAGCATCTCTTTCCAGCAGCATATTTGCTTGCGTATGTAATGAGAATATGTGTCCTTGCAGAGATGCACGTAACATGGCTCGGGATGTGCACACGGCCTTCTATGAGATTGCAGAGGAGGTGGGCGGCCTG
>NW_015612179.1:0-743 GCF_001515605.1 Sinocyclocheilus anshuiensis | reverse complement strand
GCTCACCAGTGGATCCTCTGCAGTGAATGGGTGCCGTCAGAATTACATATTGGATGGCCTAAGGGTGAGTACATTTTCTATTGAACTATTCCTGTAAGCTCAACATATACTTCTTGATGATCATTTTCCCTTTAGCTCAGTTCTTGCATAACAACCTAAAAAAGAAGTTCAGACAGAAGTATTCTGTACTTTTCTGTGGGAATAACCCATGTTTTCACCCCATAGGTTTCCACCCCATGTTAGGTGTTTTGCAAAAATTGCAATGCAGTGTCATTTGATCTTTCTTTGTTTGATGACTTTGACATGAAGGAAACATGTTTTCCTTGCTATGGGATTGTGCATTTTGTTTTCTGTCGCCGTCTGAACCTCCCTCCCAGTACACACATTCACATTTACAGTAAAAACACACACCTTCAAAGCCACTTCATCTTTGATCCAGATCACGCTTGTGCTTGTGTTTGTGTGTGTAAGTGTTTCTGTATGGATGATTGCCAAAGCAAAGCAAGATATTGACGGTCTACGGCAATGACTTCCATCCACTTGTGTTTGAAATACAGTATTGATGAGATTTTACCTCCTCAATGCTCTCTTTTAGACCATCCCCTGCTGAACAATCAATCTCAACTAACTACTGCTGAAAGTACTCAGTGTCAAAACCTCTCTGCTCTTCTCTTGCTATAGAGATGAAATCTGACTGCTAATGTGACTTATGGTCCACAGGATCTTTATACTCGCTGAACAGC
>NW_015612178.1:0-744 GCF_001515605.1 Sinocyclocheilus anshuiensis | reverse complement strand
GTGCAGCTCTGATCAAACAGACTGATGGGAATTGATTGGAGACGCTGCAGGGTTAATCTAGAGCTGGTGATGAGATTATCTGTTTGATTTAAAAGTGTGTTTGTGTCTCGTCCTCACACTCCATTAAACAGCACATAAACCTTCAGAATAATGACAGCGCCGCTAATGAGCTCATTAAAAGCCCATAAACGGCTCTGCCTGCTTACTCAGCGCTTCTCACTAGATCACTGCGTATGTGATGCCTTTTATGATGGATTTGAGACACACTCAGAATACTGTGTTTGCTGATGAATGCTTGATTCTGATTGGTTGACGAACATTCTAAGTGCATTAGCCCCGCCCACTTTCCCAGCAGCGTATCAAAGTATTTTGACCATTCATTTTTCCCATAGGGATTGTAATAAAGTCTTCATTAAAGCATTATAAGGCATGAACCAAACTAAACAGCTCTGAGGAGGATCACAACAGTATAAACTGATTTGAAGCAAAAAAGTAAATAAAAAAAATCATAAAAAGACAAAGATACCAGACTGTGAACAGCGTTCATGCGGGAAATAACTATGAAGCATTGTGAGTTACATGAATCAAAATAAAAATGGAGAAATATAAAACTTTTGATTTGAAGTAGTTGGTTTTAATCTATAGAAAGAGCACAGGGAGACGCGATTGCAGAGTGGGCGGAGCTAAAGAATGCCACATCTCTCTGATTGGTGGAATTTTCTGTACAGCATCATGGGTAATGTA
>NW_015612177.1:0-744 GCF_001515605.1 Sinocyclocheilus anshuiensis | reverse complement strand
TATATATATACATATATTTATAAAATGAAGATTAAACCATGTGATATTCATTGAATACCATTTCAATAGCACTACTTTAAGGCCAAATTGGATAATTAACTTTTTTACATCTTTTGAACTCCAAATTCCTCCATCAGATTTATGCGTTAAACCAGATCAGGTTGTTTATAAAATTATTTTAAGTTGCATAGCATGCCTGTCCTGAAAGCCAGGGGATTTCACAGAGATTCAATAGAGGAATCCCTGTCTCAAAGATCAGCTCTCTCTTGAAAGCCCTATCAGTCATTTACGATTGAGATGCATGTGATGGGCCGACGTTTCTATCGGACAGATGTGCCCGCAGCCCTTTAGTTCACCAGGGCTGTTCTAACTGTTGGATCACAGAGCCCTCTGTTTTCAGATAACACAGGGTCCTCCGGGCATGCCGTAACTCTAGAGGCTCCATTGTGCCATGTCACACTGCCTGTACACCAGTACAGCGTGCTGTCAGTTAAAATGAGTGGCCGCGGGCCAGTGTCTGAACATGTCTGTCCTGAATGTGAGTGGATTAGCACTCAGCTACACTCCACATCCAGCTCAGCCAGGAAACTCAAGAAGACTTTTAAAGCAAAATAGGCGCCGATAAGTCGCCATCATAAATTTGAGGACACATGCTGACTTAAAACAATCCAAGTAATGCAAAGTGGCCTTCCTAGCCCAGGGGCATGATGGGATGCAGGAGAGGCCAGCAGGTGGGCACTTTTG
>NW_015612176.1:0-744 GCF_001515605.1 Sinocyclocheilus anshuiensis | reverse complement strand
TCACGTGACCTGCCAGAACTAACGCTAACGCTTAATTTCTGTAAAAATACATTTTAAAAATAAAAATATCTTTATATTTATATATGAAAAAAACTAGGGCCCTTTAAGATATTCATTCAAATAGCAAACACCTTTATGAAAAGCAATTTACAAACAGGGAAACAAGTCTTGAGATTTATAATGAATACATTGTTATGAAATATATTAATTTATTTTATATTAGGTATTTAACATTTTTTTATATAACAGTTTTGCTAGCTTAAGGATAACAAACTAAATTGAAATGTTGTATTTGACTTAAAAACACAATTATTTTATTGTGTTGTTGTTGTTGTTGCATCCCAATTCGCCTACTTTCAATACGACCTAAATGTATTCTTTTGGTGAAGAAAAAGTGCACACAGTTGAGTGTGTAGTAGAAGAGTAGGCAAGCTTAGGGACAAACTATCACATCATACATTTGCGTCTTTAACGGCCGCTCTGTCACATATAGTTACACGCACCCCGTCTTTGTAAACTCTTAACATCCTCCACAATTCATTTCATTTTCTCGAGAGAAAAGAAGTAGCTCGTTGATCTGCCAGTTGCAGATGAAAATATAACACGGATAACATGAATTATTTTTATCAAGTTAAACACTGATTATTAGTTGCTCAAACAATTCATCAGAAACGCACACCTGTCAATAATGATATACACACAAGTTTCAGTGTCCCTACACACACGAAACCAGAGCTGCATTTC
>NW_015612175.1:0-744 GCF_001515605.1 Sinocyclocheilus anshuiensis | reverse complement strand
CTCTCTCTCTCTCTCTCTCCCCTTTGTACTTTGTACTCAGTATGATAATCATCTTTTATTAGTGGTTTCAATCAAGTGTATTTATGAATTAATTTATTCATTTTAAACATTCATTCATTCATTTTTGATTAATAGTCGTTTGCGTTGTTAGTCCAAATGACTGAACGAATCATAGTGTCGTGGACTTCATTTCCCACAATACCTAGCTTTATCCCGCGGGTCGTCATATCCGGAAAACAGTACAGTTATAAAGTCCAGTGTGTTTCGTTTCAGAGAAATGTTGAGACACTTATTAGAATAAATGCACAAGAGTCCAAAAGAAGAACAAGATGAGTGTCTCGTTCTCTCAGATCATCTGGAGAGTTTGTAATTTATTAATGTCAGTGTTTTTCTCGCTGGCAACTTACGTGCAGGTAAATGTTATTTTCAGGTTTATCTGCACACACTGAATGAGCGATGGTCATCAAATGAAGCACTCGTTTATGTACATAAGACATGATCAGTGATAATTAATCGCTGATTTGTTTGATTATCTTCAGATAAATGATCCGGATGCTGTTTTGTGGATGGTAAGACTCACTTTCACCTCAAATGAGAAACATTTCTGCCGCTCTAAAACATATGTGTGCTCCTTATATAATGCTGTGCTTGTTTCTGCAGGTTTGTTATGCAGTTCCAGCTGGACTGTGTTTTTTGCTTTGCTGTCAACCACAAATAACAGGTAAGAAAGTGAAGTTCATCATG
>NW_015612174.1:0-736 GCF_001515605.1 Sinocyclocheilus anshuiensis | reverse complement strand
GACATGGCTGGGTCCACACCAAAGACCTCGGCTAAAAGATCATCCTCTGACCTGTCACTCACCTATTCTCCCTCTCTCCTGCTCTCTTTTCTCTCCCAAGGTTTGGCAGACTAATCCCACACAGCGAGCGGTGTCAAGGGGCAAACACAATCTCAGAGGTGAATGAGACGCTCTCTCACACCTGGAGCACTGAGCAGAGAGACAGTCATGCCTCCCCAGCCACCTTCCCTTTTTACCCACACTGCACCAGGGTGTTAATTGCTTTTGGGGGGATTAGTCCTGACTGAGCAGGGCCTAAGCCACAGAGCCTTTGCGCCGTCACACACACGCCGGGCCCCCGGAGTCCTCTCTGGCTCTGGACCAGCGGCGGTGGAGCTGCGCTCTGGATCACCGGTGCCTAAAGCGCAGATGTTTCCTCACAGCTGATTGGATATCGAGTCGAGCTTAGGCTGATTGATAGGGGCTGAGGTGAGCAAAGAAGAGCAGCTCATTTAGACCTGGGGATCTCAACGAGGTTGTTGGGATACAGATGAGTGGATAGAGAGAGCAAGGAGAACATCGTGAAAGCGTGATAAAGAGCTGATGAAAAATATGTGATGTCACGTACCAGAGGAGTCTGCTTCATTGTCTGCCATTGATTAGATTGAGAAAGTTAAAAGAGTGACCCCTCAAGTAGGAATGGACTGTCCCAACTGGGGGCACGTGTGTGTGTGTGTGTGTGTGTGTGTGGGGGGGG
>NW_015612173.1:0-744 GCF_001515605.1 Sinocyclocheilus anshuiensis | reverse complement strand
TAGATTTATTTGTATTTAATACACAGTTTACCAAAAAGTGTCCCAATTTTGCTGACTTCACCCTAATGGAGGGAGATGGTGTTGCTATGCTGTTTGCATTAACGCAATATTAATAGACATTGATGGTAGACACATCCCCAATATTTGATATTCTTGATGCTGCTTGATCTGCTGTACTGTACCACTCCGTATGTTGTAAGGATGACAAAAAATGTAAAAAGTCCACTTTAGCGGTGTGGATTCCAGTGTGATACTTCAGTTTTAACGGTAAAAGAGTTCAAGGTAAGACATAGGCTATAGCTAAACATATGACAATTATTTTACAATATAAACATTAGACGTTACATATAAACATTACGTGATTCATGTAATCTGTAATTGAATGTGACAAGACAAGAATCGTTAACAAAGCTGTTTTCGGCATATTAAGCATATGATTAAGAGTGAATGTGTATTTTAAAGTAAACGCATGATTTGCGAATAGTTATGATGCATTACAATAAATTCTAGTATTTTTTACTATTTTTATTTAAATTCCTTTAATATCCAGGTCTTTATACAATTTGCGACCCCTTTGTCAATTTTCGCAAAGCCATGTAATCACACACTTCGCACAACCCGTGCCACGGTTCTGACTGTAGGCAAATTCTTACAGTACATGTTAACCAGAATATTTGGATTACATATGGAATTTACTAAGAATGATTTGCACTTGCTGATTGCATTGTTTATTTGCACATGCTA
>NW_015612172.1:0-744 GCF_001515605.1 Sinocyclocheilus anshuiensis | reverse complement strand
TAAATGCTGTGATGTTGCATAACATTGTTGAAACAATGCCACAACAAAAGCACAAAAAGGTCTCATTCACTAATAATTGCGTAGATTATTCATATTACACACAATCAAACTTCTCGTGAAAAATGTCTACCTAATTCACAACATGTGCGTACGGACATGAATTTGTTCTTAACATCGTCCTAATGTTAATAAATTTGGAATATTCTACATGAGCGACCACGTGGATGAGGTTAGTCATTTGCATAAAACACGCCCAGACCATCTCCATATAAGTGCTTTCCATACAACCTTTCCTTTGCATCCTTTCATTCCTCAAAGATACTCAAAGATACATTTTATGTACATAATTATCTGTAATTATGTATAATATATAACTATTATCCTAAGATGAAACATACAGAGATGCAGCGTATCTCAATATCCTTTAGGCATTTTTTTTATTTTTTTGGTCTCTTCATTTTAAGACCCTGTATGGTTCAGTCCCAGATATATGGGGATCTCAAAGTGGCTCCATCAATTGTGGAATTTTCAGTGGTTGAAAACCAAATGGTTATATACACAGTACATGCATATAAATACAGTATATACAGAATATAGTATATTCAAATATGAATGTAAAACGAATGTTATTGAAACTAGAAATGTACCTTGTATATATTCACATCAAAACAGTAATCTTGATTTTTGAGTGGCTAAATATCATTTTGGTAACACTTTCTATTAAGCCCATATTTGTAATACATT
>NW_015612171.1:0-744 GCF_001515605.1 Sinocyclocheilus anshuiensis | reverse complement strand
TAAATTACATTTTACTTTAATTGTTTAAATTAGTGGCCTTTTTCTTTCATGTTGTGTTGACAGCATCTTATAATTTCGTATTTCAGTGTTTTGAACATGAGATTTGATTCACGCGTCATTTTTTTTGCAGCTTGTCAGAGTCTCTCTCACTTCCATTTTAAGCTCTTTTGTCTGGATTTGGTTTTTATCTTCAGGGCTTTTCAGACTGGGTATTTTAAGGCGACTGTGTCAGACAGATTAATTTAGTCACTGCCTGCTTGCATAATATTCTCACTCTCATTAAACAACTACCCCTGTTTTCACACATTTGATTTACATGTGAAATTCAAGCTATTGAGCTGAGAGATGGTTCTCCTCATCAACGGCAAACTACTCAAAACTTTAGCTTTTGCGGAATCTCGACTTGTCTTCAGCTGATAAGAGCAATTTAAGTAGTTAAATTACCTTCTCAGAGAGGTTAGCAACTAGATGTTATTGTCATTTCCAGATTGCGGTAAAAGCATAAATCCTTGCAGAGAAGGAATAACTGTTTTAGATAAAGCCCTAAAACCTTTTCTTCCTGCAGCAGAAGCTGTTTTCCACTGTTGGAGTGCAGAAATGGAAAGCTCTTCTGTAGCATGAATATTTCATAGACAAGCGACGTGTTAAAAACGGCGATGGGCTGAAAGTAAATAGTTGGCTATGAATCTAAGTGGTGTCTTTTTTTCTAGTGACAGATTCTGTTTGGAGGAGGTAGATTGCTTC
>NW_015612170.1:0-744 GCF_001515605.1 Sinocyclocheilus anshuiensis | reverse complement strand
CGATATTTAGTCATAATTTTCGTTGACGAAAGCAACACTACATGGGAGCTGTCCCAAATTCAGTTTCTGCATGATGGCATGTGTACAGACTCACTGAAATTAATTGTGCTTATTTAGACATCCGCATGTCAGTGCAAAATGGTCAAAGACTTCAAAAACTGTCCACCGGAAACAACCCTGTTTTGTCCCTGGATGCTTGTTGTGGTGGCCAGCTGTTAAAAAACTGTGATGCATTTATGTGTCTGTGTTGCTCTTATTCTCTATTGGTGCTGTATTTGCTGACTGGGCTGCCCTGGGCCTGTGAGTAAGGTCTGGCCGGCCTAGTGACTGTGCTGGGCCCTGAATGGAGGCCCCCAGGCGGAACAGAATCAGCCCATGTGAGGATGATCACCTCTGACAGGACGTGAGGGGACTTGCGCAGAAATAATCAGGGACAAATAAAAGCTGTGTCTAGCAAACGCTGACCTGCATGGAACTCACCACCAGCTGAGGATTACGAGCGAGGTGTGTGAGTGTGTCTGTCTGCTGTCCATAATCATAGTATCTGCACGGCCTGAAGCAAAAAAATCACGAAGGGTTAAAGTATTCCAAATGAAATCACAAGAGAACACCAAAACACTTGAATTTATTGTCTTATACTTGAACTTTGTTACTATTGTGATTGTGTCAGGAGTCTGTGCAATGTCTGTTCAGGGAGGATGGAGGCAATAAGTGACTCAAAACCTTTGCTGACCGTGTCATACA
>NW_015612169.1:0-744 GCF_001515605.1 Sinocyclocheilus anshuiensis | reverse complement strand
AACAACTTGTAAAAGTGCATGTAGCATTATATGACCCCTTTAACTCAATCTACGTCCCTGCTTCCTCACCCTCCAGAGAGAACATAACGAGAAACCCCTTCTGCCTTTCATCATAAACATGAAAGCTCTTGATTAATATTTCTTATTTCCTGCAGCGCTCAATCGATGGCCATGTTGCTATTTTACACAACAGTCCGGAGTGCTCTCCATCCCCTCTAATCCTACATCAAGGCCCTTCCTCTCCTCTCTGAACCCCTCTGACACCAGCCAGGTCCACCTGTAGAGATCTGCTCTCTTCCTGCTCTGTGGTCTATGGCCACTGACTCATATAAAGAGTTTTAGATGCCAAATGCAGATGCTTTAATGAGCTATTGATTACATTTATATGATAGGAAGATAATATGTTTTTCGTATATCTTCATCTTTTGTGGCATAGACACATAGGCAGTTACGAGCGGACCTCATTTCAGAGGGATTACCAGAGCTTGGTCGCTGGGAGTTGTGGAGAGGAGACTCAATTACTCACACCTAATAGAGAACCTGAGCACAGAGATCTGGGAAGATCAAGAGGGCACGATAATAATTTCTACAAAAAGGCCAATATAACAACATCAGAATTCAGTAAAGAGTCTCTCCTACAGCACCAATCACTGAAAACATGGGTGAGAAGACTCATGCTTGAGCTGTCAGGTGTCATTAAAAATGCCTTTACTTGTCTCAAAGATGAAAAAAGTCTTATGTTTT
>NW_015612168.1:0-743 GCF_001515605.1 Sinocyclocheilus anshuiensis | reverse complement strand
GGGGTGTATTTTTACGTAAAAAGCAGCTTTCTGGATGCAGACGCTGTATCGTATGAGGCCACTCTCAGAGACACTTTACTGTGCTCTTGTATTCAAAATGCTACTAATGAAGATTGTGTGTAATGGACACCACAAGCTTCCTCACGACCGGCCGTATTGACCTCTGTGTCTCCTTCCCCCTGTGTGTGCGTGTGTGTGTTATGACTGTGCAGCGCTGATGGGATGCCTTTGGATGATGTTCTGAACCATTAGCTTGACTACTGTGGATGAAAAGCATTCTCTTTTGCAGCTGCATTGATCCAGAAACACAAGCTCATTCCAGCCAACAGACATTCTGTAGACCTTACTCAAAGTTTGTTTGTTTTTAATTGATTAGGTTATTGATATGA
This sequence comes from Sinocyclocheilus anshuiensis, assembly GCF_001515605.1. Lineage (NCBI taxonomy): Eukaryota > Metazoa > Chordata > Actinopteri > Cypriniformes > Cyprinidae > Sinocyclocheilus > Sinocyclocheilus anshuiensis. The sequence continues at coordinate 354 of NW_015612168.1, read as the reverse complement.
ACTATTACTACAATAATCCACAAATTAAGAATTCTTCATTTCACAAATAGTACTAATTAGCACATAAAAAAAATAAATAACTGCCGAGTTTCAAAACATGGTGGTTTTAAACCAGCCATTTTTTTATACTAAAGTGACATGGAAAAGATTAGAAAAAATGTGTAATATATATAATATTATGTAATATATGTAAACTAGTGGTAAAGGGTTTGGGATAATTAAGATTTTTTTATGTTTTTGAAAGAAGTTTCTTATGCTCTCATAGGATGCATTTATTTGATCAAAAGTAAAGTGTTATTTTGATATTGCAAATATTATTACAATTTAAAATAACTGTTTTCTATTTTAATATAT
>NW_015612167.1:0-744 GCF_001515605.1 Sinocyclocheilus anshuiensis | reverse complement strand
AAACTTTCCAGGATTTTTTTTGGAATATTCCAGGGATTTTTGGAATGTTTCCGGACATTTTCCACCCCTTTGCAACCCTACACAGAATATGGCTGAATTACACAAAAATATGACCAAATATAACTGATGTTAGACGTTAAGACTAAAAGATACTGAATATTTTACAGAAAGTATAAATAGTGCTTAGTATCACGTCCAAAGTTTACCCAGATCAAATGCACGTAAATGTATAAATATTTAATTTTATCAATTCTAAGCAATAAAGCATTTTGAAAATAATAAAAACAGCTGACCTAGAGAGTATACCCAGGATACATAACAAATAAACATAGTTACAGAAAATTTGCTAACGCTTTATTTTAAGGTGTCCTTGTTACACATGTTGCATGTGCTTACTATTATAACAACAACAAATTATGCATAATTACATGCAAGTAACAGTAAGCCAAACCCTAATCCTAACCGTGACCATATAGTAAGTACATGTAGTTAATTAATATTTGCATGCATCACATAGAGAGTGTGTATCTCACCTGTATGATCGGTGATGTGATCCGATGGACCCGCCAGTCGGCCCATCCCAGGTTCAGCTTTATACACGAGTTGGGTCAGATCAGCGCCGGCGTCAGACTCGCTCTGACCGGGCTTCACACTCTTTCGTCGCCTCGGCTGGTATTTGTAATCCGGGTGATCTTTCTTGTGCTGAACTCTCAGTCTTTCGGCTTCCTCCACAAACGGTCTCTT
>NW_015612166.1:0-744 GCF_001515605.1 Sinocyclocheilus anshuiensis | reverse complement strand
TCTGGAATTTGGGCAGGAAATGACTGAATATGGTCAGTACTGCCAACTGCACCTGTATTCGCCATTGTTTTGTGTGATTTTTTTTTGAAGGAGAATGAAGTCAGTTGATGGAGAAATTAAGAATTAGGCATGTTATATATGTAGACTTCAGATGTAAAATCCTCTAATTTCTATCTGAAATTTTCTTCTAAAATTGAGCATTTTTATCAAGTTTCTATGTTTAGATTCAGTTATTTCACTTAAATGGCAATAAACAGGTCCTTTTCATTGCCATTAAAGTAAAATAACAGAACGCAAACATAGGAACCTGATAAAAATGCTAATTTTAGAAGAAAATTTCAGATGGAACTTACAGGCTTTTGCATCTGAAGGGAATCAATGGTATGTCCAGAAAAACAATTCTAAATAATAATATTATATATTGATTATTGATTTACATCACCCTAAATAATTTTGTCTCTCCAGGACATCTACACAAGGTGTTTTTTTGAGGAAAGCACGGAGGACCGTCAGAGACGCCAGCCACCCAAGCCATGGATTGCTCTCACCGTTACCACCAGGCAGACGTTATCGCAGAACCCGCACCAGCAGACTACGAGACAAGTTCCTTCCACAGGCAATCAGACAGTACTGAACTCATACCAGTAACACCACACACACCCCACCAGCCTCCTATGCACTGCACTCTATCAGTTACGATGACTGGACTCTGACTCACTATTATTCTGCACCCTGACATTCTGT
>NW_015612165.1:0-744 GCF_001515605.1 Sinocyclocheilus anshuiensis | reverse complement strand
TATAGCCTACTGTGGTAACGCCCCTTGGGCGTGTCTTATTGCTCATGGCCAAATAATCACCTCCCACACAATGCAACTTCGATTGACACACAAACAAAAGAGGCTATATGTGATTTTACCATATCATTGACCTTTTGAAGAATGTATGTAAAGTATAACATACATTCAGGCGGTCATTATCGCAAACCCGACACGGTGATCAGGCCCACGCTCAAACAACTTAATAAATAAATATAACACACTGACATGAAACATTGATTACTTGAGTTTTATTTGTAAAAAATTTTTTTTATAATAGCTTAAATCTTTCACAAAGAAAAACAGTCCATCTCAGCACAGAATACGCAGATATAAATATAAATTGTTGTTTACTGTGACTAGCTAATTTAATTAGTGACAATAAACATCCGTTTTGGGTTCTCTCTCAATCATATTATGCCTCTTACCGGTTCGTTGTTCATCTGAGCGATGTTTCGTTTTCTTTAACCACGTGTATATTAAAATAAATATTGTCCTTCCAGGGTAGTTTTATTACAGTCGCAAGACGGCGCCAAAGAGCTATATCTTGATAGAAAAAGGATCACACGTAACGCTCGTACATAATAAGAATTACAGTACAGTCATTATTTAATAGCGTTGTTTAACTGAGAAAAGAATTTTAGTGTGGTCCTATTTTTTTAAATGTTGTTTGGAGGCAACATTGTGGGACAATGGAAAGAAATGTATATGTGTGTGTATATATAT
>NW_015612164.1:0-741 GCF_001515605.1 Sinocyclocheilus anshuiensis | reverse complement strand
TGAGTGCTTTTTTGACCCAGTTAAAGCTTGAGTATCATCTGAGACGTGCTGCAACTTGTATTCCATAGCAACTTATATAATGCATTTAATGTCAGGAATGCACAAATATACATGTACACACACACACACACACACACACACATCAGTTTACAGTACAGTAGAGTGTACAGTAGGGCTGTGCCTGTCAGTGTGACCACCGCCCCAGCGCACGTCAAGGTTGTTGTACACAGATATTGGGGCACAAGTGAAGTACAAAGTCATGTTTTCAAAAGAAATAATAGTTTAGCAACCAAATGTTACATCATGAATGTGATGTGGATGTGTTTGTGTCAAATGAGAGGTATGTGAGTTTTTTATAAAAATTTTAAAAAAATTGTTGCAAATGCACCATTTCACAATTTTATTTAGTTTAACTTCTTAAAAAAAATACAATTAATAATAATGGAAAAAAACAACAAAATTATTAAAAAAAAACATTAAAATTAAAATATAAAAATGAATACTAATTCAATGTATTAAAAACTAGTACTGTCTCAGTGATACTAAAATAACACTGTGAGCCGTTTAATTTGGATTAAAGCGATATGTTGGCTGTGTGTTCTGTTTCAAGCTGCTCAAAATTGTTCAAAAAATAAATAAATAAATTAAATGTTCCGTGGGTTATTCCTCTAGAGTAAACATGGAATCTCTTGTTTATTTTCCCAAATCCTCACTCACATCTCACCCTTGGTCTTTTTTGAA
>NW_015612163.1:0-744 GCF_001515605.1 Sinocyclocheilus anshuiensis | reverse complement strand
TGGGGCGGCCTGCTAGGGACCAAACCTGAGTCTGTCACCAAACTGATTTCCGCCGGGACTCAGGACAGCGAGTGGGGCAGTCCCACCTCACTGCAAGGCCAGCTGGGAAGTGTCATGGTCTTCCACGAGCCCCTCCAAGCCAGTCACGTCAAAGCCCTCTGTAGCTCAGGACCAAACTGTATTTCCCCCTTTAAAAGTCAAGAGGCTGAACTCGGAGACCTGGCACCTAAACTTCTGCTACACTATTCTCCAAAGGTGAGGTGTCCATATAGGGACTGAGCTATACTGTAATGAAATGATGCATAATAAAAATAAGTTATATAGACCTTTTTATTTATTTATTTGTTTATCTTTACTCTGCATCTGAAGGATAAACCAACATTTTAATTTAAAATTTGATTTTCATGTATGTAGATTGAAAGACTGGATCTGGTACCAGGGTAAAACAAATCTATACACAAGGCATTTGAAAAGTAGCATATACTACCATTAGAAAAAAATTTGGGGTCTGTAAAATTCATACTTTTATTTAGCTAGGATGCATTAAATTGATAATTGAATTGAAGTGACAGTAAAAACATTTATAATATTACAAATGATCTCTGTTGCAAATAAATGCTGTTTTTTAAACTTTATATTCATCTAAGAATTGTAAAAAGTAAAGTCAATTTCCACAAAAAATGTTAAGTAGCACAACATTTTTCAACATTGATAATAATAAGAAGAAATGTTTCTTGAGCAGCA
>NW_015612162.1:0-744 GCF_001515605.1 Sinocyclocheilus anshuiensis | reverse complement strand
TGTGCGTCTGTGAGAGAGACTGGGAGAAAGAAAGCGTGATTTCTGACATGGAAATAGTTTGTGTGAGTGAACATAGGCACGTGCCTAGAATGCCTATGCGTAAATTCGGCCCTGGTTGTGACTACATTATTTTTGGTTATGCTACAATGTACCAACATTTTGGTTATGTTACAATGTTACAGTACACATTGCATTATAATGATTTTCAATTATGAACTGAAGCAAGATCATGCAGATATTGTTTATCCTCTCAATTCTGTATCATATGTACAGTGATGCATTAATTTTAACTATCAACGTTGAACACACCAAAGCTAAACTGCAGCATAGTCATAAATAATACTTTTGCGCAAGGTGTTCAATGTGTGAAACACAAAACGGTCACAGACTTCATCAGCATTTTGAGAATGTTATTAAAGATAATGTTGAACATTCTATTAATGTTGCTGGAAGATCATATAACATTAGTGAATTGTACAAAAACATATGAATGTGATCGTACAAATTCATAAGAATTAGCCACAAATTTGCCAAAATGTTGAGTTACGAATTGCCATGAGAGTGTGTTGAACATTCACATGAATTTAAAATAAATCTGTGGTTTTAAAACCCCACAAAAACCTCTGCCAAGCTACATATTATTACATATTTTAGATTAAAAGCTAAGAATAGTTTGCAAGACTATATAGTGGTCGATTGTTTATAAATGCAGTCTTGCATTCACCCTCCATTAAAAAAAAAGTT
>NW_015612161.1:0-743 GCF_001515605.1 Sinocyclocheilus anshuiensis | reverse complement strand
GCCAAGATGGGAAAGAGCTAGCCGTCCATTCGACAGAGTTCTGTCTGTACCACAAAGGGACAAAAGAACAATAACTGGACAAGAGTGTAAAGATGGAGGAGCAAGGTGAAATTGTTCCGGTATTGTTTTTTCCTCTTTCTAATGGACAGAACAATGAACTAACCAAACAAAAGGATCTCACACTACTGACGTCTTCACATAAAACTGGAGTCCCTAGGACTGGCAGAACACTAGTTTCTGGCTGTAATTATTTTCTCTTCATTTTAATATGTTAATGTACACCACCTTACCAATGTTGAGGGTCTTGTGAAAGTACTCCCCATCAGTAGAGACTTTTTTGAGAGTCTGTATAGTACACACACACGCAGAGAGTATGTGTTTATAGTGAGTCTGAGGTTATGAGTGCTGTTGCCATGACAACCACTGATGGAGCCGACTGTTAAACTGATTCCTGTGGTTCCCTCTTCTTAAGTTGAAAACAGAAATGACCAGAGAGAATATATATACTATAAAACAGATGAATTAATCATTCAGTTGTCACAAAGTGGTATTCATGATCATAAAAAAATGCATGTTGTTGGCCTTGACGGTTTTGTAAATATGAAAATGACTTGAAAATAGTAAAGGAACATAACTGCAGATTTTGATACTGTTAGTTTATCTGCTTCCTTGTGTATCTTTGTAGATACTTGTTGTTAATTTGTTTCGTTGTCTTCTAGCAACACTGATGTGTGATTTTATTT
>NW_015612160.1:0-743 GCF_001515605.1 Sinocyclocheilus anshuiensis | reverse complement strand
GTACAGCTAAAAATAGCTGGATGTGGATGAGACCGGAAGCCAGACACATTAAATTTACAAATGGCTGCACACACACTCTTACAGGAAAAGTAAGGTGGATAGCATTGCATTTTTTACACTATATGGTTTCATGCACCAAAAACAGTCATTATTTAGTTTGCATCACTGTCTGTGAACACACGCAAGTTACAGATGTAATGTAAGTGGTTTGTCATAAAAGTCAATGATAATTCTGCATATTGCATATGATTAGAAATAAATTAAAAATTAGATAAAAATTGAATGAATAATAAAAATTAATAAAAAAACAAGTATTGGCAAAATTAATTTTAAAACATATCAGAGCATAATAACCATTGTAAGTTGCAAATGCAACTAAAGTAACTGCAATAATAGTATATCAATATTTATGTACTTTATGCAATATATTACAATATTGTAATATATAGAATGTATATATTTCTTGGCATATGTAGATATTTAATAATGAATGTTTAATAATATATTTATATTGAATTATTATTTATATAAATAAAATTTATTTTAAAATGTTAATTCTATTTAACTAGAATATTTAATATACTATTTATTTATGTTAATTTGTATATAAATGATGTACAAATGTGCAGTCATGTGCTAACTGACTATTGTAATGTCATGTGATTATATATAGAAATATATATGTATAAAATATATAAAAATATGTGACCTTGGACCACAAAACCAGTCTTAAGTCGCTGGGG
>NW_015612159.1:0-743 GCF_001515605.1 Sinocyclocheilus anshuiensis | reverse complement strand
AAATATTCTAGAAACTGGATGTCTTGAACGTTCAGATAACATTCAGAAATAACGTTTGCATAACGCTCTTAGAACATATTTCTTTGAGCTGGGTATCACTTCTGATGTGGTTTATGCATTTATTGTCTGTTTCTCATTTTGAATATCATTTAACCTAAAACAACAGAGCACAGTGCATTGTTTTAATATGAAGGAATTTTTCGTATTGATTAAAAAAATAATAAGTGTTTCACTTGTATTTTAAATTTGGCACTGCATTGCGTTAACGGAAATGTGCGTGCAATGAATGTATAATATGGCAGAAAATTTGTAGCCTACTTTTTTACTGCAGAGCATTGTTTTTTAAAGACATTTCGTCAGAGTGAAGTTGCAGTTAAAAAACAACTTTTGTCACTGTCAGTAAAGCAAGTAATTTTTTCCGCGTTTCGTTTTTGGACGCTTGCGTCAGTGGGCGGAGTCTGAGAGTAAATGACAGCGCAGCTCTCACTTTCATTATCGCTGTTTCTTCTTGTTCTGTTCTCATCATTCATCAGGGTGATATTACAGGATTTTCATTCACACAGAGCTGATGTGGATGTTTCTGCTCCTCGTCGATTCACTTTTTACAGTCATCAGACGGTGAATAAAAAATAGTTTCATCTTAATGTGTTTGTAAAGATACCACGTTTACACTCTTGCTTAAAGCAGCACTATGTAACTTTGGCGCTCTAGCGGTTAATAAACAGAACTGCACACATCCCGCG
>NW_015612158.1:0-743 GCF_001515605.1 Sinocyclocheilus anshuiensis | reverse complement strand
GTTAGCTTCCGGTTTTTGCTGTATCCCTTCTAGCCACAACCGAGAAGATGGCTTAGTGTTCACCAAGTTTCGCATTATCTGTTCCCATTTAACATTCATCGTGTAACATTTATTTGTAGGCTTCATGTAATAATACCAGCATGTACGTTACATATTTTAATTCCGTGTTATTATCAAGTAATGCATTTCGTGTAGACATTTACCGTTTAGCCTACTTTTAGTTTGTTTACTTTAATTCCAATTACACAGAATTACATTATATATTATTACATAAAATAAACTTATTTATATTTTATTGTCAGCAGGCCTGAAGTGTTGCACGTCAGTTGCTTTTTTGTTTTTTTTTGCTTTCAAGTAGGCCTACAGGCCTATGGCATCAGTCTTGCAATACTCATAGACTCTCACACAGTCGAATTAGTGTAGTTTAGGCATCTTTTTTTTCCTTTTCACAAAGTTCTGTGTGTTTACATTAAGTATAGTCTAGATAACAAAAGATAAATTCAGCCAACTTTCTCTGACTCATAAGTCTGGCTGTGGTCCACAATGTATCTCACTCAGCAGAGGGCAGGCTGTGCTCCCCTCTTCCAGGCCTGGGAGGGAGTCATCAGGGAAGGGTCTCAGACCACAGCCTTCCTCTTCATGATGAGTCATTTCTGAAGCATTAAAGGTCATACAGGCAGGAATAGGATGAGCGTTATTTTTAGTTTAATAACCCACCTCCATTGTCCTATCCTGTTACAAAG
>NW_015612157.1:0-743 GCF_001515605.1 Sinocyclocheilus anshuiensis | reverse complement strand
TAGAAAATTTAAATGTATTTTGTTGAAAAGTTGGAATCAGTTTGTTTCCAGTTGGAAATGTTACACAATGTGTGTTCATGCTTCAGATGGAATAAAACAAAAGTGCAGAATGTCTTAGAGAAAGCTTTTTCGCCATGTGTCAGAACTCATGTCATTGACACCCTATAAAATACAGTATGTCCAAAATTTGTAAGCTTGGTGTGTTTGATTTTAAGGCTCATTATCAAGTAAAAGGCGCTGCCGGCTAATGCACTCGCCAAACACTTATCTTTGTCCCTGTCTTTCCGAAATCACATCCAAGACCGTAAGCTGATAGGGGAGGATCAATCGAAATAGATCGGACTTTCGAGACAGTTAACGCAGTCTTACTCTTGGACGCAGATCCTCTTTCATAAAGAAACTTGGCTAGTTGAAATCAATATCGAATACTCCACTTCTTTCTGTTAATGCCTCTGTTGTACCTCCGTTGGGTGGTGGTTGTCCTGCAGTGCAGGACAGTATCATATATTAATATGTTTACATTTGTGTAAACATAAATGTTTACTTCGCCTTCCCTCTTTATTTGGCCTGATGAGCAGACAAGCTCAACTTTAACGGCTCAATACTTGATCTTCACCTGACCTCCCTCCAGCCTATTGTGATGCCGTTCCACCAACAAAGAGATGCTAATGTGGAGAGCACAGCATCTGTGTAGCGCGCCAGGCACCTGCTTTAGCTAGCACATTGACAGCTTGGCTAGATTT
>NW_015612156.1:0-743 GCF_001515605.1 Sinocyclocheilus anshuiensis | reverse complement strand
ACCCAAAGTTGGGTTGAAACAACCCAGCATTTTTTAGAGTGCAGCCAGATTTCTAAGTTTAAATACTAACATATGCTTAACATTTATTTAGAAAATGAAACATTAATTAGTAGAAGGAAAATGCACACTCATCATCTCTCCAGTTGGGAAATGTCATCTATCAGTTATTGATTCATTTTTCGAGAGCCATTTATCCAACATGTTATGAACTGTGCTTGGACTCTAAGTCTAGAAAACATTAACTCTTAAATGGTCCATTTAAAGTAACAATTTAAAGAAAAAGACCTTTTAAAGAGCTCATTGGTGTAAACATTTACAATGTTTACAGTTGGGCAGAACTGAGAGACTGTTTGCTCCAAAAATATATTTATTATATTTATTATCAACTTTCCCTCATTCACTGTAAACTAGAATAACTACTAGAATAATGTCCAAGTTACTCTTTTTGCTATAAAAAAGTAAATGGTTATATGGTTGTCATGCTTCAACAAAGAAGAAAATAATAAACAAGCAAAAAAACAATTGGACTAGTACTAAAGGAAAAAATATTGCATTTATACTTATAGAGCCTTTATTTCCAATTATATTTCAGCAACCAAATGTCATAAAAACAATTATTTTATACATTTATACATTTTATATTAGCATTGATATTACCTGTACAAGGTTTGGCCATAATCATCAAAATCTGTTTAACTTGGTGTTAGAAATTTTGCCTTGGCACCTAACTGAAATAACTGAAT
>NW_015612155.1:0-743 GCF_001515605.1 Sinocyclocheilus anshuiensis | reverse complement strand
TCTCTCTTTCTCTCTCTCTATATATATATATAAACAGAACATTTTAAATATTAACTATAGAATTTAAAATAAATAAATATATTTTAAAATGTAATTTATTCCTGTGATTTTTTTAACCATTCAAATGTTTAGGGTGAGTAGGGTAATATAGGGGTAATATTTATAGCAACTGACTTATTGATAATAATTAATAATTGAGCACCAATAATAAGAGATACTCTCATAAAATGATACATAAAATATAAAATATTTAAAATAATTTTATTTGTAAATATTTATACATTAAAAGCAATACTACTTCTAAAATAAAATAAAGTATAGTAATATATAGTTAATAAAAATATTAACATAAAAATATAACTATATTTATTAACTTTTTAGTTTTATACTTACATGCATAAGTGTTATTTTAGTATCACTGATACTATGTTTTATGGTTATACTTTATAATTTTAAATTTGTTTTCATTTTAATTTTAGTTTTATTGCGTTATTTTAATTTTTGTCAGTTAAAACGCCTATAATGTTAATTTATATTATAGTTATATATAAGTCTTAGTTTTTTTCGTTTTAGTTGTTTTTATACATCAAATTTTATTTTTTTTATAAATGTCTATGTCTATATAGTTTTTCTTAATTTATATTATAGTTATATTAGTTTGAGTTATTTTAATATATCAACTTAAATCTAATTACATTTATTCACGTATAATAACCTTAACTTGCATAAAATAAAATAACTTT
>NW_015612154.1:0-743 GCF_001515605.1 Sinocyclocheilus anshuiensis | reverse complement strand
CTTGACATGTGTCAAACACTAGAAAGGGGTGCACGCTGCAAAAAGCTTGGGAACCACTGGTTTAGACAATCAAGACACTGAAAGGTAGCCGCAGTGTATAACCATGGCAACCATATGCTAGGTAGCCCTCAAGAAGAGGAAGCAGAGGATGTGATATTAAGTATAGAGTTGATTCCTTGCAGCAGGATCTAATCAGAAACTTATCTACACCCCAGCCTTTGACATCATCGGCCATATCTATAGTCACATCCTGATCCTTTACATGCGTAGTCATCTTGTGTTTTTACATTAAGATTTACGGTCATGTTATTTTTAAGCTCTATTTTTAACTTGCGATCAAGAGGGAACAAACAGAGGGGAACATTTCTGATTGGCTGTTTTGTAATTGATTGAGTCGCATCACACCCCACTTTCACGTTTCGTGTCAGACAAATTGCTTGTTGCAACAACCTAGTTTGGACATAGTAGACAATTCTTATTCCATCAAGGGCACCAAGTCAGGAATGTTACTAGTGCCTCCAGGTGCATGAGACCCCTGTAAACACACACACACACACACACTCACATTCCACCTCCTCAAATCCATCTGTCTCTGATTTGCCTCCATCTACACCTGGCTCAAATATTTCTGATAGAACTCAAAGCTTTGTGTTCCTGAATACTGAATCCTCTACGCAGGGATTCAAGGTTTTTCAAAGGATGAAATGTGATGCTCCTGTCACTTCACTTTCCTCCCTCCATCC
>NW_015612153.1:0-743 GCF_001515605.1 Sinocyclocheilus anshuiensis | reverse complement strand
CGTCTGAGAGTGCAAGCGCCAAGCTGCAGCCAGACCCTTCTCGTGCGAGTAGCAAGCAGGAAGAAATAAAGAGCAACATCTTATAAGCAGATGAATCAAATGTGGAACTTTGGTAGATATGACCCCATTTTGGTGCACTTCTTTTGTAAATTTCCATATTATTGTCAATTAAAATATTATTTTCATTGCCTAAATTCACTTTAGTCCATTGAGTAAAATGAATGAATATGACATGATAAAATATTGACTAAATGTAATGGACATTTTGTCAACAAAAATCTTTGAAAAAATAACATTGTACATACTGTGAGAAACTGTAACAGAACTGCATAGTACTGTGAAAAGCTAAACATGTATTTGTTTGTTTGTTTGTGTCTTCAAATACACAAACAATGGATTTAAAAAAAGTAACATTGATGTTATAGAGTGTCAGAGATGCTATTAACCTTGTTTCTATATCTCTTTCTCTTTGGTTGGTCTGCTGCTGAGGTTCTTTTATTTTCTGTCTGCCAGACTCTTTGTGGAGTGGAGCAGAGCAAATCCTCTAAACATGTGCATTGAAAAAGTTTTATATTTTGGCATTCTGAGAACATATAGTAATACTTTTGTGCTTCAAATCGTTCATTAACAAGTACAATAATAACTCACTCTGCCAGCTTTTCATGATCCAATCAATCCCTCATAGATAAAATAAAATCTAAAAGTAACCAATGGTCATAAAATGTCCTGTTGCACTCAGAAAT
>NW_015612152.1:0-743 GCF_001515605.1 Sinocyclocheilus anshuiensis | reverse complement strand
TTTTTACTTGAGTGCAATAAATGGTTTGGTTGAAAAAATGAGAATAGTGTGAGAGAATTATTATCTCAATTCCCATGGAGAAAAATCGTGATTCACATTTCAGCAAGAATCGTGCAGCCCCAGTGTAAGTGTACACTATATCGTTCAAAAGTTTGGTGTCAGTATGTTTATTATGTTTCTTTTTTAAACATCTCTTCTGGCTGCATTTTTTTTTTATCAAACATACACTAACAACAGTAAAATTGTGAATTATTATTACAATTTAAAATAACAGTGTTGCATTTAAATATATTTAAAAATATAATTTATTCGTAGATGGCAAAGCTGAAATTTTTAGCAGTCATTACTCCAGCCTTCAGTGTCACATGATCTGCCAGAAATCGTTTTAAGAAGAGTGACCAGTAGTTTCTATTATATTTAGATCTACACATGCCTCTGTGCTGTTAAAATCAGAATGAATCAATTTCCATGGTATTTTGACACAAGAGAAAATGTGTTTCTTTGGTGTTTAGCTCTATAAAAAGAAGCTCTTTAAAAATGCTAAGACCTCTGATCATTTTGCATTACGCAGAAGATAGTTTAAATTCAATTCTGATAGCGTGAAGCACGCATGAATGCATATTTCGTGTTTGATCATTGATTCAGCATATGGCTACCTCAGCGTCGGGAAGTATTGTAGCTTTGCATTTGCACAAGGTGAGCTAGAATAACTCGGCATGTTTGCAAATGCTCACAGGATTAGG
>NW_015612151.1:0-743 GCF_001515605.1 Sinocyclocheilus anshuiensis | reverse complement strand
TGTTTAAGTGGCAAAGAGATTCTTACCCACCATAAACCAGTTAACACTGTGTATAGTTAAATTACCTGACAGGGTCGTTTCAGGTCAGCATTTATGACAGGAAAGGTATGTGTGAACTTCATGCTGATACATCCTCCAGTGTTTTTTTCTTTTGTATTAACTTAATGTGTTTTGTTGTTTATTTCACTGAGCATGTGTTTTGTTACATCTATGAAATTTCAGATTTTTTTTTTTAGCTTTTTAAAAATTGACTAAATATTAGTTTTGTTTGCCTTTGTGTTTATTTAAAGTTTCAATTGCTAGACGTCCAGTGTGAATTGGTTAAGGTTTTTATGCACTTGCACGTACAAAATATTTGACTAGCTTTTGAATGCTTATGAAATAGAAATTTGAAATTTTATTTGAACTTACACAATCCTTCTGAAAATTTAAGGAAAATTGTCTTCTGTTGTAAGGATATGTAAAGCATCTGTTTTTGAGTCCTTGTGCAGTGCAGGACTGAGGGCTGAAGGCAGTAGAAGTTACCAGCTACTGTTTGGCCAAAAAGTATAATTCTAATGCTTAAGTAATCTTTGAGCTTTTAGAACACACTTTGAATTGGCTCTCTGAACAAGGTTTCGTTTTATTACGTGGACATTTGTGAAACATTTTTGAAGTGATCAAATTAAAGACTTATGCTGGGAGATGGGCTGCTGCATGCTAGCATCACTATCGGTAATCAGAGAGCTCATCTCATTATTCTC
>NW_015612150.1:0-743 GCF_001515605.1 Sinocyclocheilus anshuiensis | reverse complement strand
GCCATGGTGGAGCCGCTGGGTCGATGGGCCGAGGCGGAGTCCGGGACCCAGAGGCTGGAGGCAGTGACAAGTTATCCTCCAGCCATGACGCCGATGGAGACTGGCAGACCTGCAGTGATCCCACCGCACAGATGGTGGGCTGAGGGTGAGCAAAGGGGCTTGACAGGAGGCAGCGGTGGAGGAGGCAGGAGCAGGAGGGTGGACATTTGTGAGCCTCCGGGCACTCAGGGCTGGTGTGTGCTGCCCACACACACCAAATTTCGACTCCCAGCACCGGAAGCGCGGCAGACAGGGGAACGACAGGGCTGGCAGACAGTTCAGGACAGATAGAAAGTTCACCAACGGCCTCCATGGCCGAAACAGGACTGACAGGAAGTTCAGATGAAGGCGGGAGGAGAGCGGACAGGTCGGCATATGTATGCATTAAATCCCCTTCAAAATCCAGCAGTCCCAGATCCCTGGTAAGCTCACCCTCAGATATGGTGTAGTGGGTGGAGCCTCTCTCTGTGCTCTCGCTGTCCACAGCCTTCTCTCTCGTGGCGAGCGCTGTAGCCGGCTCTCGCACCTGGTCTGACGTCACTCGAAGCGCCGGCTCCACAGCGATCTTCAGCTCCGTAGCTCCATTTGGCAATGGCTCGTCAGTCGTGGCAGGCTTTGGCTCTCTGTCAGCGATGGGCTCGAGCTTTGGCTCTGCGCATCGGGGTGATGGTGGGCTGGGCTCTGGGTCTGGCTGTGTTCTGGAT
>NW_015612149.1:0-743 GCF_001515605.1 Sinocyclocheilus anshuiensis | reverse complement strand
GACCTTCTTGTGGTTTGTTATTTGCTTTTCCTCCTTAAAGATCTTTCTCCCACATGTTGAAGTTGTCTTCTTGCCTGGTTTTGAGATATAAAAGTCACATTTTGTTACAAAGTGTTCTGTTCATTCCCTTATTATATAAACTCATGCAAAGTGATGCCATCTCTCTGTATTGTTTCATTCTTTAAATGATCCATGAATATTGACCATTTTCTTAGGATAAATAGTTTTTGAGAGTTATTTCATTGCTTTTCAAATTTCATCACTAATACCACATATCTAAAAATGTACCATTCAGAAAATGGAAAACAGTCTTATATTTGCGACTTGTTTTTTGACCGAGAGCTGTCCAGTTAGACAGGAAGAGACCGTCTGACATATTATTCGCTTAAACACATAGGCCTATGTCATATAGGGGCAGAAAACAGGACAAAAATGTATGTATAGTTAGTAGTTAGAATTTCTCTCCAATGTATATATAATACATTTAATAAATATAATATTATATTTATTATATAATAATTTTCCAAAAATTATCTTGTGGTACAGAAATGGCATACTTTATCTTTACCAGAAAATCTACCAACAGACTTCTCAATGGATAATGAACATTTTGAATATTTTTAGAGAACTTTGAGTGAATATTGTGTAAAAATGTTTCTTTATTTTTTTTAATTGCTTATTTATTTTTATTTTTATTTTGAATTGATTTATTTTATTTTATTGATATATATATATATATATAT
>NW_015612148.1:0-743 GCF_001515605.1 Sinocyclocheilus anshuiensis | reverse complement strand
CCTGCTGTGATTCACATTTCCTCATTTTCCTGTTGCCTTCTATGTCCTACTGCGTTCATAAAACCTTGTGATGCGGAGTGGAAACATTGATAATCTTTTTTTTTTTTTTCTGCATCTTGGTTATGTTGCCGGGAGACAGTGATTGGCAGTTGATCGATGCGGGAGGCTGGCAGTGTGTTTAATTGATCGCAGCTGATGGAATCTTGGCACAGGAAGCTGTTAGAGTTCATTAGATGTTCTCTCGGTGAATAATTATCAGAGCCCCGCCCAAACACACACACTACCATTCTGTTTTATCAAGCCAACACTGAATCAATAAGCTTGCCGATTGCTTCAGTACCACATGTCATTTTCAATCCTGTTCGGCTTTAATAATGGACAAATAAATCTTGTTGCACAGAGGTTATTAATGCTTGTTAAAGCAAGTTACACAATTACTGTTGGATTAGGAGTTTATTAAAATCCTCCTTAAAGGGGTAGTTTACTCAAAAATTAAAATGTGCTGTTAATTTACCCACTCTCAGGCCATCAAAAATGTAGGGGATTTTTTTTTTCCTGAGTAGAACAGTAAAGAAGATTTTTAGCTGAAACGGTGGACCTTGGTGATTCATAAAATTTTGTGTTTCCTGATATGTTTTTTTTTATTCTCAAAAACATACAGCCACTTACTTGCATTTTATGAATCACCAAGGACCATGGTTTCAGCTAAACATTTTCTTTACTGTTCTACTGAAGAAAAAAAA
>NW_015612147.1:0-743 GCF_001515605.1 Sinocyclocheilus anshuiensis | reverse complement strand
AAATAGAGCACTTTAAGTACATTATGGAAGTGTACTTTTTTAAAAACCTGGGTTTAGTTCCAGCCCTGCTCCAACACACCTGCCTGTTAGTTTCAAGTAATCCTGAACACCCTGATTAGTTGTTTTATGTGTGCTTGATTAGGGTTGGAGTAAAACTCAGGGGTTTGGTACCCCTAGTTTACATTGTTATGTGTGAGTCCTATGATCTTACGTCAGTGTTTGCAGTTTACAGTGAGGATTCTCCAGTCCAGCAGACAGCAGGTTCACACCTGAATTGCCTAGTTCATTCATAGACAGGTCCAGTTTTCTCAGGTGAGATGGGTTTAAACTTAAAGCTGAAGCCAGGGCAGCACAACCTTTATCTGTGACACCACAATTCCTTAACCTGAGAACAATTACACATTCGTCACTATGTTTTCAACATCAGATCTACAGAGGAAAGACTGTCATTATTTTAGATGGTTAATTACAGTATGAACAACTGTTCTAGTGAAGGATCAAACATATTAATTTTGATTCCAGAGCAAGTATAAAAATAAGACCCTAAAGGAGTATTATTTAAAAAGCCAAAAGCTTGGCTATTGGGGTTTAAAAACAGGAGTAGGAAATCACAAGATGTGATGGAGATAAATGAAGAGTCATTTTGTGCTCAGATGTAGTGTGGTAATTGTTAATGATTATTACATTTATAACATTTATTTTAAAAGCTTACATTAATGACATTTATTGTTGAGAACAAAGGT
>NW_015612146.1:0-743 GCF_001515605.1 Sinocyclocheilus anshuiensis | reverse complement strand
TTTTTTTAATTATGGTTTGTCTTTTTAAATCTTCTATGATGTGTCATGTTTATTGAGTTGGCTTGTTCAATTTATGGTTCATGCTTTAGAAATGTGATCGAATTTCAGTCAAAAGAACATAGCTCTGCTCCTTGGTTTTTGTAGTGCATTGTGGGATTTTTAGGGAGTGAAGATTTCAGTGTGCTGAATGGATTTTGCGATTGAGACAGGAAGCTGATTGAGCACATCTTTCAATAAATTTGTACAATGGATAAAACACCTCTGACAGTGAGAGAACTGCATTGTGTTTGATTGCTGTTCATACTGCTGCAGAACATTATTACTTTACCACAAGATTTGGTATTATATGTGGCATTCAATGAGTTGTAGACTTACTCATTTCCAATGAAGACATTGCACCAGACCTTGGTGATAGGTGTCCAGTCCAGTGTACATTGCTCCAGGCGATCCTGAAGTTGGATCGCGCTTTGTGGGATATACATTTGTAATATTGAAAGCTCTGTTTTCACTTGGTGTTCTGTTTTAGGGCAGATTGGACCTGAGACACACAATTGTTCTGCATCAACCAGATCCATCTGAAGTTCTGGTTTAGGATCGCTTAGACCTGGGACACACAATGTTTCTGGATCAGGCTGTGCTGAGTTCCCAATGGGATCCACTCTGTTTTTCTGGAAAGTTTTTTTCACAGCCTTCCATCTTCTTCGGAAGAATGCACAGATTTTGTTGCTCTTCCTCACTTTGGT
>NW_015612145.1:0-736 GCF_001515605.1 Sinocyclocheilus anshuiensis | reverse complement strand
CAGCACCATACATATTGCATTGTGCCAGTGCCGATTTATGTATCCGGTAACAAAAGGAAAGTCTAATGAAAAAATACAGGGGGCAATCTTTTATGCTCCTTCGCTTCCTCTTCCGCCTGAAGGTGGGGGAGCGGCTGCCTGGACAAACCGGGGAACACCAGCCATCCTCTTTCCCCATCAGTCCCCTACGCCGCACTGTCAGTCAAATTCTCATTTGCAGAGCGAGCGAGGTTAACTTGCATCAGAGCGTCAGGACTGTGACAAGGGGGCCTTTCAGAGCCCAGATCACTATGTCATCCAGAAAGGAAGAACGGGGAAGGTTGGTGTCTTAAACATACTTTAGAGTGCGTGAGCTGACGGAATGTGAAATCTCCTTCACGTTTATTCAAATAAGGTGCATAAAGAAGCACTGGGCCATGTTAGACGTCTATCGCTGTGTTCGCTTTTAGAAACACGCTTGCAACTTCCCTAAACACTTCCCTTTGGGGGAATCCCCGCTGCCATTTTGAGGTATGCTCCACTTCACTAAGTGAACAAGGGAAGTTTATATGGACATACTCTCGTCCCCTCGATTTTGACTGAGTCTAGTTCATATGTACACCTCAGGCAGCTCCATATACCACAATGCAACGTGACTTTGATACCACCACAGATAAAATTTAATTTACCCCAACCCCAAAAAAACACTATGATATATATATATATATATATATATATATATATAATTTTTTTATTT
>NW_015612144.1:0-743 GCF_001515605.1 Sinocyclocheilus anshuiensis | reverse complement strand
TTTTTTTCCCATTATTTGTTTTAATTTTATCATTCTTTTTTTTTCCATGCATGTCTATTATTGTGGAGACTTCTGCAGAATGTTCAGTGCTTATACCTGGTTATTTGCCAACGGTTTATCATGATGTCAAGCATTATAACAATTAACTTTTATTAACAAAGCTCTAAGGTACAGCAGCTAACTATGATTTTACAATCATCTTGCAGCAAAAGACCGAACAAAATGCAATTATTCATTAACATCCACCATTAACAATGAGATTCCTCATAATTTTATAAAGTAGGTGCATTAGTATGAAAAGGTGGCCAAGTAATAGCTCAGAAACTGTAAAAGACATTCACCTTTATATGAAAATCTTAATTTATGTATCCTGTTCCTTTTACTTTTTAATCAAAGACTGACTCTGGGCTCCTTTTGATGGGAACCTGTATCCAGTGAGATCCATTTCAGCAGGGCTTTGTAACTTTCCCAACAGCATGGCAATAAAGATAGCCATGTTTTGCTATGCAAAAACTGCTATCTCGGGAAATACGCTTATCGATAATTGGAACCTAACAGCTGACACTGTTAGTTTGCACTCCCCCTCTGAGAACTAAATGAAATTCTGTATTTGAGAGCTCTTCTTTATCTGTGCAGCCTTTGCAGTGCTTTGAACGTTAGATATTCCTGAAGACTATTGGAACTGAATGTTTAGCATCGTACCTCCCAGTTGATATCCATTTCATGTGGCAAATGACCTTCGA
>NW_015612143.1:0-743 GCF_001515605.1 Sinocyclocheilus anshuiensis | reverse complement strand
TGCACATTAAGGGTATTTTCTTCTCTAAAATGATTGTATTGTTCAATGAAATTAAACCACTTTTAAAATGAACTGCAGTGGCAGTGGAGCAGGAAGTGGTCTAGTGGTTTGTGTTCCGCAGTGGCATGTAGTCTATGAGGATTTATGCTTAAAGACATATTATTCCTGGACGTTGTCATCCAGAGGGCACACAAATACGAAAACCATTAAAGGAATCATTTCTTACTCATTAATATGTAAATGAACAAATATGTATTGCAACCTTGGATGAAGGAAAAAAAGAAACAGGGTTGTTATCAATTTTTAGACTTTAAGACAGAAACTCGCTCAACAGAAGAGCTTTTCTAGACCCCATATAAACATTACACAATAAAAAGTAAGTATATGTCCTTAAACAACAGCTCCTTGTTCATTGGTTCCATTTTGATTGAACAACTCCTCTGAAAGGAGGCCCACTAAATCTCACACATGGCTAACACAATTAAATAACTGCTAAAGAATTACGTACATTTTAAAAATCTGAACTCTCAGAAATGTCAGAGTAAGTAACTATAAATTTAAGCCTTTTATCCATCAAGTCTTTTTTGATATTTTTGGAGAATCTAACAATTGCATTTCTTGGTGTTGAGATTTTCAGCCAAACCACAATAAAACAAAAGGTTAACAGTTTTCCAACACCCTAGCAACTTTATAGCAAAATACTGAATGCAGGTGGATGTGCTTGACCGCCAATTGTATGCCTA
>NW_015612142.1:0-743 GCF_001515605.1 Sinocyclocheilus anshuiensis | reverse complement strand
ACATTTTAGTGTTTACAATGGAATATGTTGACTTAATGGAAAAAACTATGAGCTTTGATGACATACTGATGTTAAAGTCGATGTACAGAGAGCCCCATAGGGTGAGTTTAGTTGATATGTGCTTTACATTTCAAGAAGGATATCTTTCAACAGGAATTAGACCAGAAATGTCTGTCGTCTCTGTACGTCAAGTTCAAAACCCCTGTCCATCAATCTTCTGAAATACAGTATCTCAAACTTGATACAACTTTTATGTTTGAAAATTATAACAGTCTAAAGAATTCCAGGCTCCTTCTCAAACTGTCCTGCGCTGTAAATTAATGCAGGTCTCGACTGAGGGTTTACATAAGCAGCTCTTGCTACAGGGGTCTGCACTGGCAGCAGATCAAAGAGCATCTTTTATCTGCCTCCCCAAGGACACTTTGATTTAACTTTGGTGAAAAGCACACCGGCCGTCAGCCCCCCTCTCCGTGCTTAAGAAAACACTGTGCACTTTGATGCGACCAGTTATCACGTCAACACATTTTTCAGTGTCCTTCTGACATATTTTCTTGCATTGCTTCCATTGCTGAATGGCTAAGATTGTACAAAGTGCATAACAAAAGTTTAAAGGGTTTAGGGCTGGACAGTTTAATGGAAATATATATCACAATATATTTTTTTTATCACCTTTTGATGATTATTTAGTAGATATCTTGATTAGTATTATTTTTTTGTCCTATTTTATTTTATTTTATTTTATT
>NW_015612141.1:0-742 GCF_001515605.1 Sinocyclocheilus anshuiensis | reverse complement strand
TGAAATAGCAAAACACTGTGGATTTAAATATCAGCTGAAAATAGTAGGAGATGGCAAATATGGAGCCAGAGATGCAGAGACGAAGATCTGGAATGGCATGGTTGGAGAGTTGGTTTATGGGGTAAGAAAGATATATAGTTTTAAAACCTTCAAAGTTGGACATAACTGATAAGTAGCTTCTAAACTGTTAGCATCAACATTTCCTATGAGGAATGAATATTAAATCTCTTTGATTTTAGAAAGCTGACATAGCAGTGGCTCCACTGACTATCACTTTAGTCAGAGAAGAAGTCATCGACTTCTCAAAGCCATTCATGAGTTTGGGCATCTCCATCATGATCAAGAAGCCTCAGAAATCCAAGCCTGGTGTTTTCTCTTTCCTGGACCCGCTGGCCTATGAGATCTGGATGTGTATCGTGTTTGCCTACATCGGCGTAAGCGTGGTGCTTTTCCTGGTCAGTCGTTTTAGTCCATATGAGTGGCACACAGAGGAATATGAGGACGGCCAGATACAGACTAACGAGTCAACCAATGAGTTTGGGATTTTCAACAGCCTTTGGTTCTCTCTTGGAGCTTTTATGAGACAGGGCTGTGATATTTCACCAAGGTTTGTTCTTGATCTTGCTTGGCCTTGATTTTTTGGTCAAAATATATTGATTTATGATGAATTATTAGTTATATCTATGTTGAAATTAATAAATATACTACACTAAAACATTACATATTTAGAAGATCGTTATTC
>NW_015612140.1:0-742 GCF_001515605.1 Sinocyclocheilus anshuiensis | reverse complement strand
TTACCTGAATAATAAAGACATTAAATGTTAGTTTGCACTCAAAACCAGCAACGAAATATTATAATGAAACATTTCACGTGCATATTACGCATTGTTAAAAAAAACTTTCAGACAAATTCTCATTAATTAAAATGGTGATATTGTTGAAACTTAAAAATAATCTAATATAATTTGGATAAACCTAAATATAATCATGGAACTATACCCAGAACATGTTTCCTATTATGATGATGAATGCCAAGCCTGCACAAACAGCAACTCATTCATCATCAACATGCACTAGCAGACCATGACAAACGTGCCTGAATGAAACACAATTATAAAAATCCAGCTGCAGTGACACAGCTGCATGGGCACAAAGATGACGAGGATTGCATCTGTCTGGCATTGTAGTGTGATGCCGCGTTCGAGGAGACAATATCCACAGACACAAACTCAATACATAACATCCAACAGGCTTTGAAAGCTACAAATGATGACAAAATACCCCTGGCATGGAGGTCGAGACCCTGTCTGTCATCATAACCCGAGTTGTGTGCCATTCAGAATTAAACTGAGAATGTGTATTACATTCCAACTGGATTCCTGAATTTGAAATGAGGTTGTAGAATGTAGTATTTTAAGGAAAGGAATTTAGGGAAGTGGAAAATGTACTGCATATTGAATGAATTAATATAACTAACTAAATATGTAGTGCTATACACTATATTGCCAAAAGTATTGGGACACCCCCTTCTAATGA
>NW_015612139.1:0-742 GCF_001515605.1 Sinocyclocheilus anshuiensis | reverse complement strand
TCCTTTTGGGGGGGGGGGTAATGTATATCTGCTAAAAGTTCATTTTGTCAAATACACAACTGCATAGCTTCAACAGAAATAAAAGAACTAAAAGCCTTAAAAGTCCACTTTAAGCCAATGAAAAACTGTCTGGCAAGCAGCAATCAGCCAATGACATTACAGCACAGAGATTTTATCATACCTGAAAATTATAAGCTATATAGTCTTTGTAATTGGCATGGGTTTTCTATATCAGTATGGTATGAAAGGAAGAAAAACCAAAAGTTCAGGGTCTTTGGATTCAGGAGAAATATGAGATGTCCTATTAAACCCTGTCCTTATGCCTAGCGTGACAGGATGATTTGAAGTCACCGTGAGAATACATCATTTCACAGAACGGTTGAAAATGTCCAGTTATTGCTTCTAGGAGCCAGACGACTGGGTGCTGCTCTCAGCAGAAGTGATTTCTCAAATCCCATGGGCCCACAATACCTCAGAAAACACTGCAATTACCAAGAATCGTCCATACCTTTGCAACCCGTTCTTTCCTTACTGAAGGTCTCATCACACATTTTCATTTCAAGTGCACGTTTATGCACCAGCATAAGAGAACTGACCAATCATGCGCTTCTGCTCATGTAGCCCTTGCTATAGGAAATATAAGTAGGACTGTGTGTTTGGGTTTTTGCCAATGTGTCTTAAAGGGGTCCTATTATGCTTTTCACTTTTTGAATTTTAGTCAGTGTGTAGTGTGTACGTTTGG
>NW_015612138.1:0-742 GCF_001515605.1 Sinocyclocheilus anshuiensis | reverse complement strand
GATGGTTGTGGACAGACACACTCCCTCCTATTTTTCTTTGACCCCTGCTGAGGGGAGAAACACATTGCATTACTGCTGTTCAACAGGATGCCGACATCCAGGGCATGACTATCCACCCCCTCCCCGCTTTGTCTTTCTCTGCCTGGAGGACAGACAGGACATGTGCCTGTCTTTTATTGAACATTTAAAATACTTTTACATGTAAAAGTCTAGAACATTCGTGAAACACTTTCTAATTTAACACATTTTTCATTACATTAAAAATGCCATTAATTAAACTGTTGAAAACAATTTAAACAGCATAAATTAAAAAATATCCACAGAAAACTGATTGAATGAAAAACTGAATGTACTGTAAGTAAAACAAAGAGTTTTTCAAAGGTCATCTTGTCTATAAAATATGAATTCAAATGAAATCGTTTAAAAAATGTCTAATTTTTATATAAAATAATTAATTAAAAATGACACGCCGGCTTCACCGTTTTCTTCCTTTCAAGTTAAAAAACAACACTTCAGGTTCAAATTACATAGACAGATTTTCAGTGTGGTCTCAGGATTTTGTGGTCCCACTATAAACCTTAATCATTTCGAGAGCTCGGCATTCATGTCATTTATTGAAACAAAAAAGCTGAATTATGCTAGTTACAGTAGAGGTCTCTTTGCCCATTGTGACTATAAAAAATTCTAATGCTAACAGTAGTTACAGTATTGACTTAAGTGAAAGCCACTGTAAGAAAACTAA
>NW_015612137.1:0-742 GCF_001515605.1 Sinocyclocheilus anshuiensis | reverse complement strand
CCGGGAGGAGCCGCATTAACTGCTAAGAGTCCAGTGCGGTCTCACACGCGGCACCCAAATGTGAAACTTGTTGTGACAGCGGCTCGACCGACACGCAGTTGCATCATTTTGCCTGTGGATAAAATGCCACTTTTTTATTCTTATTATATTCAGTTTTTTTCTCTCCTCCCTTCATAATGAGCCCAGGCTCTTTTTAGGAATGGAGATATGTAACTGGAGCAGTTGTAGTTGGTGGGACAATCCTTCTCTCTGTTTGCTTTCGTGTGGGATCCAGGCAGCTTGTTAGAGGAAGGCTTTCACAGTTTCCCAGCCGCGTGATCTGGCAGCGAGTGCGATGACGGCTGTGGCACTCCGGAGAGGTGTGGAAAACACAGAAATAACATCCAGCTCACAGCAACTCCCAGACCGCCACTCACCGGCACAATAATGCGCCCCTTTGCTTTCCAACTATTGCAGAAGTCTTTTGGTAATTAATTTCTGCCGGCGGAGGCCTGCACGCCTCATTGAGGGCGGATTTGGCCTTGTGTGTCTTCTATGAGTCTGTATTTGCTTAATTATGTTATAAGAGGGCAGAATGCCATGACTGAACGCTTCTCATCCATTAGACTGAATGAGAGCTCAGAAACCACTGCTGTAAATGAGTTTCATAGGAGATGAACTGAAGAAGTGCCTCAGGCATGTTCATTCTCACAGAATAATCATCTATCTATCTATCTATCTGTCTATCTGTCTATCTATCTAT
>NW_015612136.1:0-742 GCF_001515605.1 Sinocyclocheilus anshuiensis | reverse complement strand
TGTGTGTGTGTTTTCCAGTGGTGTGTTTATCACGCAGCAGCACTAGACGGTGTGGCTTTGCATGTGTTTTTGTTTCTCCTTTAGTTTGATTAATATTTCATGAGAGTTTGTGTGCGGCTGAATGTGTGTTAAATTTAGTCAGCGCATGTTTAAAGTCAAAAGCATGAAGTCTACAGTCACCATGAAACAGCATCAGAAGCATCACAGTGTGAGATCACAGCCGTTAGTATCGCCACACCAACATCAGATCCAGTCAAAACCTCCTGCTTCCTAAAACCAGCAGATGAGCTCACCTGCACTGAGTTTAGGCCTGAAGTCTGGTGCACTTTGCATGCTTTTATAGCCAAGAGTTTCCCATTTAAGAACAGGCTGTCTGACCCACAGTTCACCATTTTATGTGACGTTTAGAGCTGCGTTTGTCTGAAATAGGTGACGTTGCATGCAGTATTTACGTTTGTTATCCTCACCCGGTTCAGACTGACACAAAAGAGCCGCATCTGTAGAAAAACGCCGGATTGAGCACTTTTGTTTGAAGCCTAAATCACGTTAACCTGCGAAACACACGACACAAGCTGGAATAACACTGACCTCTGCACCTAACAGCGTTAATTTAGTATCACTGATATACTGTTATAATTTTGTTAATATTTAATATTTTATTTTCTCATTTTCTAATTTTTCATTTAAATTTCAGTTTTAGTAATTTTTTTGTGTTTGTCACTTTTATACACCCCCCCCCCAA
>NW_015612135.1:0-742 GCF_001515605.1 Sinocyclocheilus anshuiensis | reverse complement strand
TTTCAGTGAGGGTTATGGTTTGGGGTGGGGTTAGAAAATATCATTAGCTCAGTATAAAAACCATTATTTCTATGAAAAGTCCTCACAATAACAGGTGCAGCAACATGTGTGCATGCATATACTGTATGTATATACAGAAAATAAATTATATACAGCAATGGAGTTCCATTTAACCTCTTCAGACCATATTTGCAAATCCTGTAATTTCCCAGACCTGCAGAGGAGCTACAGAAGCTGTCCAGAGGCAAACTACACAGTTTCTCAGTGCTAGCTGAAGCCACTTGTTACTAGGATGTGTGGAACAAAATAGGAAACTATCAGAATGTTCTCCTCCATGAGATGTACCTCCTGAATACTGGATGTATTGCATCAAATGTTTCCAAGATTCTTTTAAAGCTGAGATATGAACTGGAGTTCACCAAAAATAGCTCTCATTTCATTGGAGGAGTAAATGCTTATAGCCTCTTATTTCATCCACAGTGGGCTGAGTTCAAGTACAACAGTTTGGGTTTTAGTGCTGCGTTATCACCAACCACCTACACGAAGACACACATATGCATACACACACACACACACACACACTGTTATGCACATGCACATACAGGCTCTCAGGGGAAGCTGAAGAGATGGAGAACACACTAGGGATGGAAGCAGGTGTATTTTTAGCTGTGTAGTGCAAAAGAGTTAGCAGAGAGCTCTTGTCAATGCTAAGCAGGACATTTCATCCATCTGCTGTTATGTA
>NW_015612134.1:0-722 GCF_001515605.1 Sinocyclocheilus anshuiensis | reverse complement strand
AATGTTCTGTTCCGTTTCCCAACAAAGGAGGGTTCTAGGTTCTGACTCCCTTCCAACAGTGCAAGACACATGCCAGCTGGACACAAACACACACACACACTCACACACATACACCAGAGCAACTGATTGAGTCTTTTAGAAGTCAGAGACACCTTTTTTGCAAATTAAAAATGTTTTATGCCCTCTACAGACTGTGCGACTTCAGCAGTCTTATTAGATTATTACAAACCACACTGTACGACATAGATCTATTATACTTGGGTACAATATGTATATAGACTGTGCGATGATGACACATATCAAATCGTAAGCTATGATGCAAGTTAGTATAGAAGAATAAAATGTCATCAGCATGCACTAGTGGTAAACAAATAGAGCAAGATAAGGTGGCAGGGGAGGACAATAAATTCCTTTTGAAATCCCACATACTGATATTCCTTTTAGCTCTTTTCGCCTCCATAGCATGTCGCGTTAATCAGTATGTCCTTTCATGTTGCATTTTTATTGGCTAGTCAGTAGATGTAGGTCGTAGCAGCAAGCATACTTTGATAGACGGTCATCCTAAATTTCTGATTGTCCAATGTACACCAGGCATTACTATAGGTATCTTTGTCTACATAAACATATTCTACTGGGATGAACTCACAGGGAATTTTAACAACTTCTTTAGTTTGTCCCATGCCAATCTTTTTTTTTTTTTTTTTTTTTTTTTTTTTTTTTTT
>NW_015612133.1:0-742 GCF_001515605.1 Sinocyclocheilus anshuiensis | reverse complement strand
TGTTAATGCACAAGTGTTCAATCGCAGCCTGTAATGCAGCTGTTTCTCAGGGAATTAAAGAAGCGCTTCTGTCTGATAGCGACTATTAACTCCACTCAACAGATTTTACACGTGAGTGGAGAAACCGGCTGTTCGCAGGGACAAGGAAAGCATGAAGACGAGCGTGTGTGTGTGTGAAGAGGGAATTACCATACAGATTGGCTCTTTTAATGTTCCATTTTGCGCTCAGGTTTCATTATCACGGCAGGTTCAGCTGTGAAAGGAAACAAATGCCAAATATACATTAAATGACAGACGATAAATCCACAAAATAGGTGGAGTAAAGAATGATGAATTCTCAATTGCTTTGATATCATGACTTTGCATTCATAACATTTCACTTAATTCATCTCCACCAGCCACACTAATCTAATTTGTCTTCAGAATATGCCTGTTTGTGCATTGTACGATAGCATTCATGACAGACTTTTCAGGTTATCATGGGATGCTACATTCCCATTGAAACAGAAATGCTGGCAAAGCATAATCTCACTACACTTTTGACTTGTGTCTCGGAGGCCAGCTGATTTCTGATGTAGTGCAATGGTTGAAAAGGCTTTTCACACTGTGCATAACCCTAAACTAAAGCCTTTTTAATCCTGGGTTATGAAATAATGATCCAGAGAAGAGTCAATTGGATTGTCTGTGCTAAAGTCTATACTGGTTTATAAAAAAAAAGAAAAGAAAGAAACAAATAGGAATA
>NW_015612132.1:0-742 GCF_001515605.1 Sinocyclocheilus anshuiensis | reverse complement strand
TATATTTAAGAAAAATATGCTATGTTTATATATTAAATATATTTAGACATTACTTATGTCTATACTTAGACATTTTGTTATGTTATCATCAGTGCAATTAAATATCATGACTGTTTTTCTTAATATTTTAGAATTGGATTTTATATTTTCTGTTTTAATTTTCATTTTAGTTCAAGTTTTAGTCATTTTATTGTGTTTGTCATTTTTATTAGTTTTTTTTTAACATGTCTAGTTTTGTATTACGTTTTAGTTTGATGTATTTTAAATTATTTTAGTATGGCAACTTTAAATGAAATTTGAGAAATCAAGTAATTTCTAAAAAGTTTTTAAATATCTTATTTTATTAGATTTTATTTCCATTTCTATTTTATTTCAAGCAATTAATGTTTTTCAATATGGTTTTAGTTTTAATTAATGATCATAACCCTGGTTATAATGGCAACAAAAATTGGATATACTGTAACTGTCGATAAGCATACTTCATCTAAAATAAATTCTGCTATTATTCTGTCATTTCAACCCCATATTACATCATCTTTTCCATAAACCACAAAATAAGGTATTTTGAAGAATGTTCATGCTGCTGTTTTCCATAGACTTTACAACTCACTTACACAACAACAACAACAACTGAGATTTGAATTTGAATCTGTTGTTTATACAAACCTACCAAACAGCAACAAAATACATGTAATATTGCATGCATATGAGTCATGGACTTTTTTTATGGTGCTTCTTTGTA
>NW_015612131.1:0-742 GCF_001515605.1 Sinocyclocheilus anshuiensis | reverse complement strand
AAATAAATAAATATAAAAAACATTAACGTAATTTCAGCTAGTTGCAAAGGCAATCTAATTTTCGTTTAGTTTAAGTATTAAAATAAACTAAATAAACTAAGACTAAAATAAAAATTAATAAAGACTAGACAAATAAATATGAAAATAAAATGAAAATTTTAAATTAAACCTATATAGTAATATAAAAATAAATAAATAAATAAAAACAACAAAAAACAAAATTACCATAACTAAAATTAAAGTGAAAACTGAAAATACAAACATAAAATTCAAAATATTAACAAAAACTATATTAGCATATCAATGATAAAAAAATATTGAAAAAATAAAAAAATAACATCGCTATTAAACTAAACTGAATTAACATTTAAACTAAATTGAGCAAAATAATGCAGTCATCTTAAACACTTTTGACATACACCTTAAGTAATAAAATACACTATAGAAATAAGTTTTTGCTTTGGACATTTACCTTGGCAGATATATGGTTTTCAAATGAATATATTAATCAGTACCATGTTATATAGATATATCAAAGTGTTACCATTTGATGACATCACTGTACCGGTGCAGTACTTTCTGTAAGGGACATTCTCACACATCTATATTTTAAGTCATAGATGTGTTTGAATTAATAGTGTGTGTGAAGAGTGTGTGTGCGTAAGTGTGAGTGTGTGTGAAGAGTGTGTGTGCGTAAGTGTGAGTGTGTGTGAGAGAGTGTGTGTGAGAGTGTGTGTGTGTG
>NW_015612130.1:0-742 GCF_001515605.1 Sinocyclocheilus anshuiensis | reverse complement strand
TTTTATTTTATTTCAGTTAATGTTTATTTTATTTCAAGTAATGAAGATTTTTATGGTTTTATTTTTAGCTGTAGTTTAATTTTAACTTTAGTTAACTATAGTAACACTGAATGGCCATTTATTTCAGTTAATGTTTATTTTATTAATAAAATGTTATTTTAATCATTTATTAATAATTTTTTTTATAGTATTAGTTTTAGCTTTAGTTAAGAATAATAACTCTGAATGGCCCTACAACATTCATTTTCATGCAAAATATTATAAAAAATATGTCCGTTTATTTCAGTTGATGTTTATTTTTATTACAAATAATACATGTTTTGTTTTAGTTGATGATAATAACCCTGAATAATAACCCTGAATTCTAAGCAGGCTTCATTTTTATGCAAAATATTTCTAAAATATAAAACTTTTGTTGGTTGGTTGGTTTGTTTGTTTGTTGCAACTGCCCAAAATAAATTATTATTATTATTTTTTTTTTTTTTTTTAAGGTTTAGTTAACAATAAGAACCCTGAATGGTCCTAAAACAGACTTCATTTTTATCCAAAATCTTCTTTCTTTCTTTTTATTTGTGGATGAAATGTGTCATGTTCTTGACAGGTATTGTGAGTCACACAGGTCCACATGTAGCCTATAATATGTTGCATCAGTCCTTCATATTGCACGTGTACTGTATGAATATGATTTCTGAGGTCTGTTTTTGGAGAGGCGATGGAAATGAGCCGTGACTCGTCCTGTTGT
>NW_015612129.1:0-742 GCF_001515605.1 Sinocyclocheilus anshuiensis | reverse complement strand
TAATGGGATTGCGCACTCAGAGAAAAGATTCTAATTTTGTTGTTGTGTATTATGGCAGCGGTCCAGTGATGAGATGAACACCTGCGAGGTAAACACAATAAACCTCTTCTTCATTCTTACACAAGAATGAGTACAATGCATCTTACAAACCGAAACCCTTTCCCTTCTATCAATTATTGTGGATGTACATTGAAAGGTTGTGCTGAAGTTCGCTGAGCGTTTGTCAATATTGAGTCTAAAAACATAAAGTATTAAACAATGGTGTCAAAGCAGGGAAAATGGGCAAACATCGTGCTATTAAAAATGTGTTTAATTTGAAAGCGATTATTGAATAGTTTGTTCATCCAGGCCTATTTCTGCAAAATACATATTACACCCCTTGGTGCTTTCCATACTTTTTGGATTTAGTTAGAAAGACTTTTAAAATTATTAAATACTCCTGTTTTAATCGTTTGAAGCGCTTACTTTATAATCAGGACGCATCCATTCACATTGGCCGCCAGGGTCCAGACAAGACAGAGCAGGTTACTTTATAGGAAACAAAGTCTCAGCATTCAAACTCTGTTACATTTATTCATTTCGAACTATAAATATCATTTTGGAGCTCTTTAGTGGCATGACAGTTCATGTGCGCTCCCGCTTTGTCTCAGTTCAAGCAGCATTCTAAATTAGAATTGTACATTTCTTCGAACAGTATGGGGACAATAAACATAACATTTCTCAAGAGCAATTTTTGAAGGGG
>NW_015612128.1:0-742 GCF_001515605.1 Sinocyclocheilus anshuiensis | reverse complement strand
CCCCAAAGTGTCCTCTAGGGGATGCAGTGCGAGTTCCATTGAAGGGGAACATCTCAGGTTGTGCATGTGGCCAAGGTTTCCCTAGAGGGAATGAGACGCTGTGTCCCCTTGCCACGCCTAGGGCTCTGGGCAATATTTAGCCTTGCCTGAGGAAACTGCTATTCATGGATAGCTGTGTTCCAGCTCGGCAACTACTTCCCTTTATTAGGGTATTTAAGAAGTGGTCTCCTTGAGCCCCTTGCCTAGACCATGCTGTCTCCTCTGTTTAGGTTTTAATTAGATAGCAAACTCTCTGTGGTCTTAACAAACTTCAGTTAGGACCTTTGGAGCATAGCTCTCTGAGGATAGCTGTTTTCTACCCCAATGACTACTCCCCTTACTAGGGTTTTTAAGAAGTGGTCCCCTGGAGCCCCTATCTAGACTGTGCTAGGTTAGGCATATGTCTGTCACTTCCATGGTGCTCTCTTACCAGATGGACAGGCATGCGGTGCAGCATGGCATAGTTGGCATTTCATTCCCCAAGTCTCCGCTAGAGGATGCAGTGCAAGTTCCCTAAAAGGGGAACATCTTGGGTTACGCATGTAACCATGGTTCCCCGAGAGGGAATGAGACACTGCGTCACCTCGCCAGGGCTTCGGGCTGCCTGTTTCACATCTCCTCCAGACAACTAAGTTGGTGATGTGTTCAACCTGTGACATCACAGGCTACGTGGGCCAATAGGATTGGAGTTGTTTCACACGTG
>NW_015612127.1:0-742 GCF_001515605.1 Sinocyclocheilus anshuiensis | reverse complement strand
TTCACCTCTGAGAGCAAGCGCATGGGCATTATTGTCAGGGTGCGTATCCAACTACAAGTGTGCAAGTGTGTTTGTATGTTTTCAGAATTACATATTTCTCTAATTTCAAACACTGTAAAAACATCTGGAGATGAATGTGAAAATGTGTGCACGTTTGAACTTGTTTCCTCTGTAGTCTGGCTTTGTGTCCTTTAGCCTTTGTTGAGTAAGCTATTATATACTTTAGGACTCTGTGTACTTGAGTGTGTCATGTTTGTTGTATTGTTTGTTTGTCTGCTACAGTGCATGCATAAGAGTATTTGTGACTAAGCTTTTGACAAGCGTTTATGCAGATCATCTCTGTTTGTCTTCTTATTTACTGATAACTTTAGGGCTCCATGTGCCATCTGTGTGATTTTGTGCTCCACATTTGGACATGCTAATGATTTAGACATGATTTGGATATGTTTTTAAGTGTTCTCTATTGAATTGATTGTGTTTCAGGAGGAGGCTACGGGCGACATCACATTTTACATGAAAGGGGCTGATGTTGCTATGGCGAGCATTGTACAGTACAATGATTGGCTGGAGGAGGAGGTAAGAATGCTTGAACCATTGTTGATGAGAAAATCGGCATTCTGCTTTTTCGTGTGGGTTGGTGAGCTTATGAATAAATCTAATTGTCTGTTTCTGTGACCCTTCTTTGTGTTTTGTTTTGTTTTGTTTTGTTTATTTGCATTTTTAATTGTTTTTGTATCCGATT
>NW_015612126.1:0-714 GCF_001515605.1 Sinocyclocheilus anshuiensis | reverse complement strand
CCAAACCTCTGCTTGCTCTCAATGTCTGTGAGCACAAATGTGAAGTTCTGGCCCACCTGAGTCTGGGACACTCTGCAGCCCACCAAACAGATAGGGGGGGAAATGTAATTAATCTTTTTTTATTAAAGTATAAACTTCAATTATACTTGGAGACACTGTGTTAGACATTGACTGTAACTTTGAGCATTTTCACATTCATTCAAAAGCCAAATTTACTTGTATCGGAGTAAAAATTCTGGAAAATATCAGAAAAGCTATTCCATGCATTCACTAATTTCATTTACATTCCATTTAAGGTTGTAGGAACTGAACCAAGGGTGACAGTGTAGTTTATCTCCACTAGATGGAAGCAACAAAGCTTCAGCTGGAAGGAAGTGAACTTCTCACACAGCACATAAACTACACAACAGAGCTTTCCATTTTTCATTTCCAAGAGCAGACAAGCCAACACACACACACCACTGTGAGAACACATTTATTCAGGAGACGCGCCTACCATCATGCCAGTTAGGACAGACAAGCAAACAAACATTGTTTACTGGGGCCGGAGATTTTAATTTCTATAAAGGTGCTTTATTTCTATGGACCTCTCAGTGAAAGGTCTGACATTAGAAACAAAAGTAGAAGCAAAGGAGGTGTGCAGCTCCACCCTGTGAGTCATTTACATCAGTCTCTTGTGTGTGTGTGTGTGTGTGTGTGTGTGTGTGTGTGTGT
>NW_015612125.1:0-742 GCF_001515605.1 Sinocyclocheilus anshuiensis | reverse complement strand
AAATGAAGATTATCTTAAAATGGTTTCAGACTAACCCAAAGGAGGGACAGATGGACAGAAATGAGAAAGAAAAGGGGCACACTGAGATATATGGACTAATATTTACATTGCGGCTTCGAGTCCACCCATGGGACCAGACCTTAAAACAACAGAGCGGTTTTATTAAACCCAGAGAAAACCTGTGCGGTTCAGCAAGCAAACAGATCAAGAGAAGGACAGTGCAGAATAACAGTGAGTGTGAACTGGAGGACTGAGTTAATCACAGAGCCTCGCACTCAGAGCTCAACACGTTAATCTCAGGCACATTTGAGCGTGATATAAATGCTGAATATCTGTGCTGTGTGTTCGGATGGAGGCCTGTACTTTGGCAGCTGTGTGAAGGCCTGGAATCCGGCTTTGGACGCCACCAGACGCCTGAGGGCCTGGAACTGGGCCTCCAGCTCAGAGTTGGGCCCCGGCAGCTCCACATCTTGAGATAAGAGCGCCAGGATGGCATTGCTGATCAGTTTCTCTTTGTTCTCTGAGAAAAGACCCTAGAAAAGGAACGAGTAGAGGGATGGAGGTCATATGGAGTCAAACACACAGAAATGAAGC
The DNA here is from genome assembly GCF_001515605.1 of Sinocyclocheilus anshuiensis. Lineage (NCBI taxonomy): Eukaryota > Metazoa > Chordata > Actinopteri > Cypriniformes > Cyprinidae > Sinocyclocheilus > Sinocyclocheilus anshuiensis. The sequence continues at coordinate 148 of NW_015612125.1, read as the reverse complement.
TCAGTCGACAGACTCACGTCTTGAGTGACGGCGTGTATTACTCCACTGTAAGAGATGTTGCTGTTAAATCTGAACACTGCATCTGCAAAATTACAATCTACAAGAAAGAACAACAAACAGAACACAGTTACTCGAGTTTACAACCAAT
>NW_015612124.1:0-742 GCF_001515605.1 Sinocyclocheilus anshuiensis | reverse complement strand
TTAGTAGAATGTCTAAAGTGGACTATCGAAATAAAGTGTAACCGGCAGGTGCAGTTTATTAGACTGTCTCTCTCTTCTGGACTCTTCCCATAGACCTTGATCCTTTCCAGACTCTTAACTCTTCCGTCCCCACCAGCTGTCTTCTAATAGTCTTTCTGAAGCTTATTTTATTTTACGCTCATTTTTTACTTGACATCTTGACACTTGGCTTGACGGAATGAGGTGTGGAGTGCTCAGCTTTTCTGAGTGTTAAAAACGTCATTCCTCTCTCTTTCTCTCTCCAAAGGTGTTTTGCTGACCAGTAACTGGCCTACTTTTCTTCTTTCTCCCTCGTTCTCTCATGCACCCTCCCCTCTCTGTCAACTGTAAAGGATAGATGTTCGTGATCCTTCTCTTTCCATCCCTCTTCTCCAGATGATTTGAGAAATTTCAGCTGGAGCACGTTTTACAGCAACAATCAATCACATACTATGACACGTCCGACTTTCACCTGGAAAACGTTCAAACTGGGCACACAGACAAAAACATATATGACATCACTCATTCATATCTCATATCATACGTATGCAGACAGGTTTCTCCTACACAATGTAATTTTTAGCAAATCTCAAAATTTATATCCATTTTTCATATTGTACATTATAATGTTGTGATGGCTTTAATTCTCTTGTAGCATTTAGTTTTTAGTGTTTTATATTTAATTTATTTAGACAATATAGTATATCATTTAATATTGCTTATA
>NW_015612123.1:0-742 GCF_001515605.1 Sinocyclocheilus anshuiensis | reverse complement strand
CAGGAGCGAGTTTGAACCGTCTGACTGACTTTTTCTGCCTCATTTCTTTATTCATAGTTCCAGTTTAACGTAATTGAAATGGTAGTTGATTGAATTATGCATTATGCATACATTGGATGAATAATGCATCACGTTATGAATATTTGATCCATGCTCATTTCTGACAGCAGACAGACTAATTGTGCTCATATGCATATTCAGATGTCGCTCTGCTATCTGTCTGCTGTAACACACAACATTAATCACACCTGCAGCACACGTGTGTGACCTCCCTAGCAACCACCTAGCAACTCCCTAGCAACAACCCAGCAATGCCCAAGTGACCCCCAGAATCCAGTGGATGTTATCTGTTGTCTGAGAGCCAGTGCTCAGTGTGTGACTGTGTGAATTCTCCAGCGAGAAACTGCAGCTATACTTAGAGATGCAGGTTTGACTGGATTACAGAAGGGCCAGGCAGCAGGGGTCCATAAGCAGCCAATCACCTCAATTCTACAGTTTGGGTCCAAACCAGAGAAAAGAACAGCAGCTACAGCCTATAAGCGAAAAAAACACTGCATCTAAATCTCATGTTTAAGTTTGAATATCTGTCTGTGTGTCTGTCTGTATGACTAATTTAGTCTGCTCTCTGTCTCTCCATCTGTTTCCAGCTGGTATAAACATCTGTTCAGAGACAGACAGGTGTGAATCACGTACAAAACACTGATCTGATCACTGAAACACACTCAGAGTCAGTAAGAAGCAT
>NW_015612122.1:0-742 GCF_001515605.1 Sinocyclocheilus anshuiensis | reverse complement strand
CGAGTCCGACTCTCTAACCATTAGGCCACGACTTCCCCCAATGTATGTCTGTACATGTATTGCACTATGTGAGTGCGATACAGAGCAAACAGACTTGAAGGATTGTAACTCCTCAATCAGGCCATTCACAATCAGCATGTGTGTCCCCCAGTTTCTGTATTTAACTTTACAGCAGAGTAAAAATGATTCTGTTTGCATGCACATTTGCTTCCTTTTATATGTAAGATGTGAAAGAATTAAATAAAAGCTGTATGAATATTTCAACAAACAAAAACATGTTGATAAACAAGGCTTGAAAAATAAAACAAACAAACAAAAAAAGCCTTCCCATATGCTCCGATACATCTTTAATGATCCAAAAACTGGATAAGAAGGCTTGGAATCAGTCGTGAATATTTCATCATCCACATGTGATGTGTATTCATTACGGCCCTGAAACTTCAAGTCTTGGCACATGGTACCTGCTTTTGATTTCTATTATCACTAGTGTTGATAAACAAAATTAAATCTCTAGCTAAGTAATGGATCTTGGCACTACACCGCTATCAAAGCACTGGGATACCGAGATTATTCAGAGGGCAGCGCATTGCTCTAAGGAGGAGGAGCTGGAAAATAGGCAATGTTCAAGAGTTACCTTCTCTATTCACACACACACACTTGTGCCACATTGGGACCCTGAGAGAGAAAGAGACAAAATTCTAAGTTTCAGGCAGCCAGCAGGAGGCTCTATCCTCCAGGCCCT
>NW_015612121.1:0-741 GCF_001515605.1 Sinocyclocheilus anshuiensis | reverse complement strand
ATCGTGTGTGCTGTAGAGATCATCCCTCGCTCCATCCTCATGACCACGTTTGAGGGCAGTCATTACCTGCTGTGTGCGCTGGGAGATGGGGCGCTTTTCTATTTCGGACTGGACATTCAGACAGGTGAAAGCAACATACACACACGCTCTCTCACACACACACACTCACACTCACACGGTTAACAACCATCTACTCCATCGGTTCCTCTGAGCACTTTGAGGAGGATAGTCAACATGACATCTAATGGACTGTTTAATTTATTAACATGTTTCTGGCTTGTGAATGATTCATTAGAACACATTATGTACAGTAAACGGTCAAATGTTTGTTGCAGGATTCAAGAATTTTTTTCTATAGAGGTTCCGGTTTTTCTTGTCCTGTTGAAATTTTCCACTGGCCTCACCACAAAAATGTTTTGGATCCATGTAACCTTTTATTGTGATATAATGGCGCTTTTCCACTGCATGGTACGGCACTGTACGATTCGGTTTGGTTCACTTTTGGGGTGTTTTGGACTTTTGGACACGAGACACCAGAGCTGCTAGAAAAAAATCACAGCCAGCGAAGGGTCAAATGCATGTTTTGAACGAGCACACCTATTTAACAACCAAAAAATGGCTGTTTGGTGGTGTGTTGAGGAAGTACAGACGTTCCTCTCGTTGACAGCCGAGGAGCTTGATGGGGTGATGTGTATGATCCTGCCCACTCTAAAGCGGTACTAAACTGCAGTGGAAACGCAA
>NW_015612120.1:0-742 GCF_001515605.1 Sinocyclocheilus anshuiensis | reverse complement strand
GTCTGCTAAATGCATAAATTATTATTATTATTATATGTTTTACCAATAATCCTGTAATTAATCACTATTTATTTAAAAATGTTCACTGTTTAATAATCTTTTTTAAATTCACATTTAAATTGTGACATGAATATTTCAATGTACATACCTCTCAATTAACATGAAAATCATAAGATGCGTGCATGATAATTATAAATGGAAAATGGCATTTAAAATAGTTGGAGAGTAGTAAGAAACTTTTTTTTTCTCTGTTGTCTGATGCTGGTAGAAGCAACAGCATGACACTTCATACACTTGTGGTTTTGGACTATGAGCCCAGGCCACAAAAAAAAAAATAAAATTGCAATCACTTAGTAAGATCGAGAATGGAAAGAATGAGATAGCCCCCATCAGTGCTCTCACCTCTGCGGCTGAAACTTTCCATTGAACCACTTATGATTAAAGTGTGAGAGTGGCTGACTAAACTGCAACTCAGTGAAGCTTGACCTCATGTTTTAGGCTGGTGGCATTAAAAAAAAGGCCTACAGTGTAGTGTAACGATTTCAAATTTTCTGAAATGCTACTGTATATTTAAAAAAGTATTTTACTCATTTACAAGTCAGGTCATAAATAATTAATCAAAGGCATGTGGAGGTGATCTGTTGCAACACAGCTCGTCATAAGTATGATTTCAGCACCATGGACAGAGACACATTATATTTGTTACATTTCACGTTTTATACTTTCTTTTTAAAGGAATAGT
>NW_015612119.1:0-742 GCF_001515605.1 Sinocyclocheilus anshuiensis | reverse complement strand
AGGAACAGTAGCATTAACCCTCAATTAAATGCAAATTAGAGTAACACAGCAACTTTGTTAGTTGAGGATTGAGATGAACTGACATCAAATTCTGTTAGGCACTGAAGATAAGATCTACACCCATTCATCTGAAATCCACCTGTCAGTCTCACAGTCTGCTTATATAATATAATATAGAGATATAAAAATAGAATATGTGTACAAATATATAGCAAGTATTCATATGTATTATTTATATTACTACTGTATATGCTATTTGTCAGCTGTTTCCTTTGTGCCAATAAAATAACATTTTGAGTGCTGCATTAATAACATTTGTTGTAAAATCTTCTCTGCCTGTTACTTGCTGATTTTGATTGACGCACGTTGCTTTTTGCATAGAGGTGGCTGCATGTCTATACTGTCTTGTTGACGGAACAGAAATAATCTTGTAATGTTGAGCAGGTTCAGTGGAGTGCTTCTTAGTGAGGGGTATATGAATTAAAAAAGATATAATACTTATCAGGTCAAGACATAATCATGATACAATACTTATCATTTTTCATTTGAAAAATGTAGATTTCCTTGAAATGATGTGTATCCATGGCAGGATGTATCTGCATGAAGCTGTGGTCCGTTTTCAGCACAAGTTCTTCTTGAACATCCTCTCTTCCTCTCCTCCAGATGGTTGTGCAGAAGCATGATAAATCTGATAAATCCCAAGGGTCTCAGAAATGCAGGAGCTCTTAAATGTTTATTCTTT
>NW_015612118.1:0-742 GCF_001515605.1 Sinocyclocheilus anshuiensis | reverse complement strand
GTCTAAAGCTTTAATAATCAGTTGCATTAAAAATATATAGATAGCCCTGGTCTCCCAATCATATTAACGTGTTTTTAGGAATATGATACTGTACTTCTGCACAGGAATGTTTGTGGTTATAGACATTTGATTAAAGTGTGTCTCAAAATCTGGTGAGCTGCCTACCTAGACAGCATTTTAGGGCATGTTTGAACGTCCTAACGATGTCATATATATGGTTCAGCTCATGTGGTAGTATTTGCAAATATTCAGATACGTAAAGAGCGTGTAAAGAAGTTAAGTTTGTACTCCACCTGGTGTCAGAAGTGCAGCTCAGATGTGTAGCATTGAGTCCATTAGAGACAACAGCAGAAGCCAGCCCTGACTCATGCATCTCAATCATTTGATATAAAACCATTACTTCCTCAAGCACACTGAAATAGTGGTTGACACTCATGTTTCTGTTGTGTCAGTTTCACCAAAACTTTTTTAAATGAAGGTGGGAATTTACTTACAGTGGCATCTACTGTTATGGGTGTGTATTGCATGAAAGGGTGTGTATTTTTTCTGAAACAAAAACATTTTCATTATGACAATGTTATGGAATATCATTTGGGATTTTACACCAGCAGAATATTCTAAAGTTAGGTTTAAAATGTGCTGTCTTGACTTTGTAAAGATAAAATTTACCAACAAAACAAAGTAGCAATAAAAAAATATAAACATAATTTGAATAATAGTTTCTGTAACCAGGGGCCTGTTT
>NW_015612117.1:0-741 GCF_001515605.1 Sinocyclocheilus anshuiensis | reverse complement strand
GTCACATCATGGGGCTCCTTTATAAAAAACAGCTCACTAAAACTCGTCACACCTGCAGAGACAGACAGAAGCAAGCGAGTCAAACTGTTGCCACTGAGTGAGACTCTGAGATGAGTTGCTGTAATCATATTTGACCTGATGTAATCCTCTTATTCATGGCTCATAAAGTCAAAAGAGACTCCATCCTTGTCTAAAGAAGAGCTGTAATTCATTCCCAGCATGACATTTAGCAGCCTAGAATGATTAGAGCTGCTACGAAAGCAGAAAAAAAAATATCGAAACAAAAAACACTTTTTTTTAAAGGATATAAAAAGAGAATTTCAAGATTGTAATGTTATGAATTCATGATTTTGAAACATTTGAGTATATTTATGAGATGCATCGGTCTTTATAAATTATAAAGTAGCTTGAAATGTTATTTTTGTGCATGAACAGAAATAAAGAGAAGGAAGACGAAAAATTTAAAAATATAAAAAAAGGGTTACACTAACTATAATAACTTTGATGTCACTGGCTTTCACATTATAAAATGTTTCAAGTATTATAAAATGTTTAGCATAGCAGTCATATTCAATTCAGTCAGATATGACAATGCATAAATATAAGTTTCATGATGTAACTATCACTAATCTGTTATGCATTATATTACGCAGGAAGGCTTGTTAATATCATAAAGTGACACTCAAATAGTTTTCTTTTTATTAGATATATTTCAGATATTATATTATGATTAACTTATAT
>NW_015612116.1:0-741 GCF_001515605.1 Sinocyclocheilus anshuiensis | reverse complement strand
ATATATATATATATATAGATATATATAATAACAGATAGTTTATACGTATATCTGTTATTCAACTGACTGTATTATTTATATTCTGTATCCCAGTATTTTACCAATATCTAAGGCCTGTGACTACATGAAATATTGGCCCAATTATTGATTTGCAACCGTGCCCATAATATAATTGTTAATATCAACAAGCAGGTTTCCAAAATTAGGCAAAAAAATTAGTATTTTCCTGTTCCTCATTAAATTTGTGCCACTGGACATATACATTATATTTTGTGTATTATTTACATATAATATACCCATAATATAAATACATAAATTAATAATACTAGCCAATTAATATCATATAATAATATAAAAATGTTGAGGACCATTCAAAATTAAATCAAATATTTAAGTGGCCATCCCATTCAATGCTCTCTAATTAGAAGAATTAAAGGTCAAAAGAATGTTTACCACATTTACACCACAATTAAATAATTTCTCATAGCCTTTACATAAAACAAAATCAGACATGAAAACAAGTGGCATTTAGTGTTTCTACAGTCAGGCCCTTTGATGAGTAAGCTGTCTGCATCCTATAGCGGACATAATTTGTTAATGATGTTCAGTTGGACTGGTCTTTATTTTGATGCAGATGCGATGAACCTGGCCTGCCATGGTGTGCATCTGAGGGGGTATTGAATGTCAAGCTGATATTGTCCTCTGAGAGTTTCCTTTTAAAGGGACAGTTCAGCCAAAATT
>NW_015612115.1:0-741 GCF_001515605.1 Sinocyclocheilus anshuiensis | reverse complement strand
TTTTTTGTACTACTCCCCTTACATTTCTTATACAGGGATCTCGGAACTTCAATCCAATACCATATGCTGCAGAATACATGGGTCACAAGTTACACATCGACCAAAATGAGAAGATGGTAATGTTTGGAGTGACCCATGTAGCAGCTGTGGATGGATATTCCAGAAAGATTGTTGGACATTCCACTATGCCAGTGAAAAACAACCTGGCAATATATCAGAATGTGTACAGGTAACTTGACATTTTTGATCATTATGTTTTAGTAGTACTTCATTTGTGTAGTTCCAAATTAATTCCATGCATCTATTTATTTTATTTATTTTAATTTAGTTAACTGGGACATTGCACATTGATAAGACATTTCTGTAAATGCACCACCAGAATTAGTCAAAGGCTATTTTTTGGACAGAATGTTATAAGTCACCCTAAAAAGAAATGTATGGTTAAAATGCATAATAGAACAAAGTAGAATGAATGAATGAATAAAAAAAAACAAATACATAACACGATCCAAACAGTCTATCAATAAAATCAATCAAAAGAAATGGAAATGAATACAAACAATACTTAGACAGCCAGCAGAATTTGTTGTTGACAAAGCTGAGTTCTAATGAACCATTTCTTTACCTATACTCTAAATAATTAATGTATCTATGAAAAATGTGTGAATAATCCTAACACCAACCACCAAGGGTATGAGTGATTAGGCTACATGTGTTTGGATGCAAGAGTGTACTTAAAAA
>NW_015612114.1:0-741 GCF_001515605.1 Sinocyclocheilus anshuiensis | reverse complement strand
CGATCTCCAGTCCGTTTGCTCCTGCATGCACTACCATTCGCACGAGTTCGGGAGCTCGGTTGGCCTCGGGTTGGGAATGGGAGTAGGAAGCGGTGGCGGCACACTTCCGCACCAGAACTCGTTCGGCTCCCAGTTGAGCCCTCATCAGTACCATCACTACCACTCGACGGTGTCTTACCGCATAGAGGAGATCTCGCCGAGCACTCTGAAAAACAGCTTCCTTCCCTCCCCCATCAGCTCCGTCTCGCCCGGGCTGCACAGCTTCACGGAAAACCTCCAGCTGATGAGACGACGCAAGTCCATCTGAGAACCGACGGCAACCACTGAACACACATATCCAATGCTGCTGCTCTACCAAACCTCATTACGCCACTTTTCTCGTCATTATCTGGCTGACGTCGGACCAGCAGTACATTTGATCACTCGGTGGATACAATGGAACTTCGTTAAAAAGCATGAAGCATGGATATCTATTTTTGCAGAAAACATCGCCTGGGCCTTCTTCGCCCTTTTGAGCAGCACCCAGGTGGATTTGGATATAATACTACCATCCTGATATCTTGTCAGATGATGCACACTTGCATTTTGAATAATACAGAAGGAGATAGATATATATATATATAATTTTTTAAGGGATGTGTGATAATGTGTGTTTTATCAAATGGTGAGCAACCTCTGGTTCTTTCTTGAGATTCAAGTGCCACACCACCGAAGGAGAAATAACGATAAAACTGATTTGAA
>NW_015612113.1:0-741 GCF_001515605.1 Sinocyclocheilus anshuiensis | reverse complement strand
AAAAACCACATTAAAGATATGTTTAATTGCAGAGCTCTGTAATTGCAGAGCTCTCTAATTCAATTGTTACTAGTAACGCTGGGAATATTTTAAGCTAAAACGGCTTGCCATAACAGCTGGCTTTTTAGGGTTAAGGTATAGTTCATTCTAACTATTAAGTTGCAGATGTCTGTATTATTTGAGATAAACTCGGTGTATTGTGGGATTCCTCTGTTGTCAGCTGTGTACGCCACAGAAGGTATCCATCCCAGAGAGACTCATGGATGTGGAGTTAGATGAAGACCTGAGTCCAGAAGAGAAGGAGACTCGTTCTCGCACCGTAGCAAAGATAAAAAGCCTACTGTCTAAGTCGAGGTATGGTGGGAAAATAAGACTTAAGCAGATGTAAATGGATGATGTACTAAGATGTTGTCTTCTGTTGTGGCATTTCAGTGTGAAGTCTATGGATGCCGAGCAGACAGATTTCAGTGAGCTGGATGAAGAGCTGCAGCAGCAGGAGAGGATCATGAGCGTTCATCGAGCTCTCGCCACAGAGGCCTCCATAAAGAGGAAGCAGATCACCGGTGAGACATTATCCAGCATCTCTGGGAACATTATAATATAGTATTTTATCATACACAATGTCATCCTGATATTTATGTGAATTTTCAATGTTTTGTTTTGCAGCCAAAGCCATGTCTGAGTGCTAAAACGTGTTGAGAAGCTTTCTTGGGAACCAAAGATCAATTGTTTTGTGTGTGT
>NW_015612112.1:0-740 GCF_001515605.1 Sinocyclocheilus anshuiensis | reverse complement strand
AAAGGGGAGCTGAAGTTCTCCAGTCTCACGTTTGAGGATTCGGGGATGTATCAGTGTATTGCTGAGAATGAATGGGGCACCATCTCTGCCAGCGCCGAGCTTCGTGTCGTCTGTGAGCTTTTAATTGCGTCTTTACGCTTTTAAGTATAGCTTACATAGTAAAAAAAGAACTGGAAGTGTCTTCAAAACGGTACATAATTATTGTTGGAGGTTGAGTGTCTCCAAATGTCTCTTCACAGCCTGTGCGCCAACATTCATTTATAATCCAGTGAAGAAGGTTCTGCTCGGGGCTGAAAACAGACGTGTGGTTATAGAGTGCAAACCCCGTGCTGCTCCTAAACCCAAGTTCATCTGGAAACGAGGCTCAGAGCTGCTGACCAACTCTTCAAGGTTAGTCAGTCGATCCTAAACGCTTGCATTTATTTACAGGTGAATCATAATGTTGTGGCAGAGACAGAAGCTTAGCTACAGTTATCTTCATCCGCTTCTCTCTTCGTCCTTATTTTTTAGGATGTTAATTTGGGATGATGGAAGTCTGGAGATTCTGAACTTGTCAAAAAGTGACGAGGGCTCGTACACATGCTATGCAGAGAATGACCGCGGCAAATCCAACAGCACAGGGACCCTCACTATCACCGGTCAGACAAAATTCACATTTCGTCACCTATAATGATTGTCAGTTTAGACAATAGCAATTATTTTATTTTTATTTTATTTTATTTTATTTTATTTTATTTTAT
>NW_015612111.1:0-741 GCF_001515605.1 Sinocyclocheilus anshuiensis | reverse complement strand
CTGTTCTGATGAAGAAACAAACTCATCTACATTTTGGATGGCCTGCAGGTTGAGTATAATTTTTCAGATAATTTTTGGGTGAACTCTCTCTTTAACTATGATAACTATGTTAGCCATCTCATATGGGTCTGTCAATATAAGGATTTCTCCATACATTTCCCAGATCATTTTTCTTGAAGTTGTGAGTTCCCACTCAATGACTCATTTGTAAAAGAGACGAGTTTCACCTGCCCTCTCTTATCTAGCAAAACATCCCCCTGAAAAGCAGACCTTGATAAATGGTTTTAAACATGACCTTTGCATATAGTTGACCTACAGCCAATAGTGTTGCCTGCTTCCTTATCAGGACAAAACCATAAAAAGTGCTGAGGAAGCACCCATAACTCATAGAATCTGGAATGAGCAATACAAACTTTTATTTATTTTATATATTCTTTGAACTTGGACCTGTATTATAACTTGATGTGCTTTTGTAATAATCAGAATTTGATCTTACTTTTCGCTAAATAATTTGCATTAAAAATCACTGTTTTTTTGCATTCAGATCATTTCAGACACAAGTTAAAGGTGTGTCTGGCTTCAGATACAACTGAGGAGAAATAGTCCTTTTGTGACACACAAAACATGTTTACATTTTCTTAAAACCGAATGTTAATATGCATGCTGTTCAGTATAAACAAAACCTGAGAGCACAAATCTGAGCCGCTGTTGTGCTGCTGATAAGACTCAAAGCTTCTGTGA
>NW_015612110.1:0-738 GCF_001515605.1 Sinocyclocheilus anshuiensis | reverse complement strand
TTTGTCCATAACAGCGTAAATGGCAAAACAGAGGCGGGCCATTCGTGGCAGGTCACAGACAGCGATGTCAAATTCCAGTGTTTTGTTCCACACATGCTCAGATCGACTGCTGCTCTCACTGCTGACTGCTGTCTTACACAGCAGCTCTGTACCATGAAAGAGCCCCGCTCGAACCTGGATCTACACATATCCAAGTTACAAAAATAAATTAGCATGACATACAATCCTTTATGGATTAGATTATTCGAAATGATGTGCAAATGCTGCTTCTTATCCAGGTATCCAGGTACATTATTGTTAGTATTTTGCTTGCTTTGTCTGACTGACAAGGTATTTCGATTTGGTAAAAAAAAAAAGTTTGTTAAAATAAAAAGTAAGGGGTAGTTAGATCAACATATGAAGTGAAGAAGACTGTAGCATAATGTGCATCACAGGATGTAACTTTGCTCAAACATGCTAACATGCACAATGTGTGTAAAAGTGTAAAAGATTGTTATACGCTAGAAGTGTTAAAGTTGCTTGGAAATCTTTTTACTATGAACATGTGCCCAGTTGCAATATACTGTACACAGGACTGAGGGATACTTTGAAAATACTGTCTGTGGTAATCAACATGCCACAAATGCATCAGGCTAAATAAAACTAAAGGCTAAATAACTGCAAATACAATGTTTCCACACATACAAAAGTCCATGGAACCCATGCATATTATTATTATTATTATTATTATTATTATTA
>NW_015612109.1:0-741 GCF_001515605.1 Sinocyclocheilus anshuiensis | reverse complement strand
TGTTTTTTTATCCATCTAATCAAGATGAACAGATCATGTTTTGAACAGATAATGATGATGCTTTTACATTATACAGACAAAAACAGCTGAAACAGTATTCAAAATATCTTCTTTTGTGTCTAAAAGAAGAAAACAAGTCTACAGGTCAACAAAGTGCATAACTGACATTTTTTGTGTGTGTGACCTGCGCCTTTAATTTGTACCCAAAGCCAAAAGTAATGTCAGAAATATTTTACAACCAACACCATTAAGTTTTTTGGAGAAAAAGTCACGTCTGTGTTTACTCATATTTTAAAGGTAATACATTTATGGTAAATGTAACAATGCATTAAAATACAGCAGACAAGTCTTATTAAATGCAGGAAAATACCAATATTCACATTTCTTAAATGTAAAAAAATGTAAATGTATATTATGTATACAAAAAAAAAAAACTGACCAAACTGGCATCACCACCAAAACTGTTGGGTTATGCTTCAAGTCATCCTTTAAATAAGTGAATGAATGAAAAATATAATGTGTTGCAAACATAAGCTTTCCAGCTGGATGTTTTCAAAACAGTGAACAATTCATCAAGCTTAGTGCTCGCATTTATTTGCTGGATGAGGTCAGGAAGTCCTGTGTGTATTAATGAAGTACACATGGTGCTGAAAGAAGTGAATTATCCTTTGACACATACAGATCTCTTTTGGTCACGTCAACAAAAGGTTGCTTTCTGACTATACCCATGTGACTGCTAGT
>NW_015612108.1:0-741 GCF_001515605.1 Sinocyclocheilus anshuiensis | reverse complement strand
GTTGCCTGATTTGTGGCATGTGAGTACACCTTTGATTGCTTCAGTGTAATCTAAGACAGAATGTGGGCTCTTTTGATAACCTGAGTATGCAAATACTGAGCCTCTATACTTAATCAGTGTGTCTGAATTATGTTGTAATGTGCAATAAGACAGAATGTGTCTTATTGTACATTGAATATGTACAATAAGACAGAATTGTTTTTTTTTTATCTACCACATGATGTGGGTAGTATATGTGGGGATGCTTCAGAATTTCTCAAGTGGATGAAAAGCTTAGACTGTCTGACCTACTTCTGCCCTGTTCCTGACCACAACATCATTTCATTTCACAAGCCAACGGGAGATCTTTTAATACTCTTCAGAAAGCATGATTGGCATCCGCTGAGAGATAGTGGCCACTAAAGCACTATATCACAGTCTTGATTTAGTTTAAATTATTTTATTTGTTGTATTTTTATTTATTTTTGAACAGTCAGGATAAAAGCACTTGACTTAATATAAAAATAAAATAAGCTCAAATCAATTGACTTGAAATATTCAAGTCTGTATTAAAATAAATGTTAAAACCTGAATAAAGTAAATTTGCTAAGCCTTGAAAAAGTGATTGACTTTTGAAGTGATTTTTCTTTATTTCACTGAATACGTCTAGACACTGTCCAAATTTGAGGTGTATTGTGTACACATCTGTCTTGTCAAGAGCACAAATTGTCTGAAACCACAGGAGAGGAAGTTCCCGTTATA
>NW_015612107.1:0-741 GCF_001515605.1 Sinocyclocheilus anshuiensis | reverse complement strand
TTATTTATTTTATTTTTGTAACGTGATTTGCTTGCTGGTGATTCGTATCTCATTGCACTAGATTAAGATCAGTTTTCATTTACATTGCTGTATCGATGTCTTTTTAAGTGATTTATTTTTTAATGAAATCTCTGAATTGCGTCAAGAGTGTTTTTCACGAGGTGTTCAAATGGGTTTTGAAGGGAATTATTACTGGAAATGAAGCAGTATATCAAGTGAAGTCAGGAAAATTGAGCCACTTTTGTGCACAAACTGGCTCAGTTCATCCTGTGCTGCAGTAGACAGGCCTATTTTTTTAGTCTCTCAGAATGATACTTATGGTAATTCAAAACATCACAGGTTTTTATTGTATGGGTAACACATTGGCTATATTTATTCACAAGCAGAACAAATTGATATAAATGGCTCATGGGGTCAGTGAGATTTTAATACTTTTATTCAGCAAGGATGCTTTAAATTGATCAAACTTGACTTTTTATTTAAAAAAAAACATTTAAATGTATTTGATCTCATCTTTGTTTTGTTTTCAATTTTAATGTCACTAAAGTTATCAGACACTTGAGTGGAAAGGAACTAGATTTTTATCTGAGGGAAAATATTAAGCAGCCCAACAGTTTTAAAATATATAGGAAAATAGATATCAAATATATAATATATAAATATATTACAATAGAAAATAGTTCTTTTAAATTGCAGTAATATTTCACAATATTACTGTTTGTACTGTATTTTTGATTAAAT
>NW_015612106.1:0-741 GCF_001515605.1 Sinocyclocheilus anshuiensis | reverse complement strand
AGTAATATAATAGAGTAATATGTCATAATATAATAATCTACATGTTCGAACATATTAGTATGAAAGTGGAAATCAACAGAAAATAAGAGCAAAGCTGGTAATGAATGAGTTCAGCATCGTCAACACACTCTCATGGCAGTTCTTAACTACTCAGCACTTTGGTGAAATGGTGGCTAAATCTTATGAAGTTGTACAATCTCATTCATACATTTTGTGGGGTGGACCTTCACGTTTATTTTTTGAATCATACATAAAAATCACCTCATATGAATTCATTCTAAATCGACACCTGATAAAATAATGTTTTCTCATGAAATCAGTTTGGCATAGTTATTCTCTCATGGTTTATTACATTGTTCTGACATACATTACATTTTAACACTTTTAAATTAATTCATGCCACTAGATATTAAAGAGACTGATTTACTCAGCCACCGTCACACACACGCCCGGTTACCTGAACAGGTGCATTCCTCTTCAGGATGGTTCTAGAAGCTGTCAATGATTCTAGAACTCTACAGTAAACGCCTTTTCACACAAGATGATGCTGATTGGCATCTTTATTGATACTTTGTAACAACCCAGGTACATTTTCCTTCTTTTAAGTATGGAATATTATTCTCACTCTTAATTGTTTTATTTACCTGATATTTACATGAGCTACAAGAAGCACGGAAACACTCCAGATGTTACCAGTGTTACATTACTTTTGGGAATTATTTTGAGAAGCAAACATGTACT
>NW_015612105.1:0-740 GCF_001515605.1 Sinocyclocheilus anshuiensis | reverse complement strand
TGGATCCGTGTACTATAGTAGATATATGCAGTCAGCAGGCGGTTGACTGATTTTTATTTTTTTTCAAATAAACAATAATAATACTTCTTATTTGTTCTCCCTTTTCTACAGGGAATTGCTGGTTTAAATTAGATTCTGAATCTTTTAGGCTCCATGTTAAATATCATGTTTCTACTCAGGTGGCTGTAGTGTCCGCCCAATTGATTTGGGTTTTACTCAGCAAGAACAAAAATTAGAGGAAACATTGCCAGGAAGCATCCCACTATAGTTTGGTCACTGTTAATGGCCAATGGCGTGCGCTGTAGTGTTTCATCTTTTTTTTCAGACCAAGTCTTTCTTTTGTTGATGTTGTTTTTTTTTCTTTTCTTTGTTTTTTTTTTTCTTGAGTCGGGTGACCCAACACTAGCTAACCTCCAATTTGATTTCTGCAGCTGTTCCCATGGCAATCGGTTGCTTGTGGTTTAAAGGCTTGTCTGAGTGAAATAGTGTAGACTGTGCTTGTGTTACAACCCTTCGATAACTTGTCTGTAAGCAAAATGTGAACGGAATACACTTATGTCAGCATGTGTTTGGGGGACTGACCTCCCCGTTGCTGTGTATAATAGGGTGAAAATGTTTAATTTTCTAAACAGACTTTTGTAGAAGTGCACAGTTAAAGGAATAGTTCAACCAAAAATTACAATTTGCTGAAAATTTAGTCTCAGGCCATCCAAGATGTAGATGAGTTTGTTTCTTCATCA
>NW_015612104.1:0-741 GCF_001515605.1 Sinocyclocheilus anshuiensis | reverse complement strand
TTATTTTTATTTAGCCTACTTTATTTTATTATTATAATTTTTTTAGTAAAGCTACAAATATATTTTTGAATTTTATATATAGGCTATATATAAAAGAAATCAAATAAAATAACTGTATTTGAATGTAAGTGTAGTTCCCGACACTCGGACACTGATTATTCTGATTATTAGCGTTATTTTCCACCTTCTGTTCTGCGTGACTGAAGACAAACAGCGACTATTATCATACGTGACACCAGTAGATACATAGGCTACACGAAATTATTATTATTAATAATAAATAACTCCAATAATAAAAACAAAACGATAAAAAGGCCAACTGCGAATCGCGAGTTTTTGGATAGGCTATGCCATCACTCAGCACGGGTTTGAGACAATGTGACACATAAACACCGACATTTCATCAGTACCAAGCTCCTGAGGCTGAAACGGATCGTTTGTGTGTGTGACGAGTAATATCATGAAAAAAGACAACATTAAAGAGTTTAAAAACATCTCCATCAACAGCTTGACAGTCCTCCTTTCAGTTGCATTTTCGCCAATGCGCGACTGTTTTTATTTCATAATTATTATTGAAATCATTTTTGTTTTGTATCTTGTGTGCTCTTATCCATGTTTAGGTCTCTTCAATTTTAATGATAGGCCTATTTACTGTTAGATTATGTATTTCTAATAGAATGACTGTGATTAACACAATCTAAAAAATGCTGGGTTATTTCAACCCAACTTTGGGTCAAATAT
>NW_015612103.1:0-741 GCF_001515605.1 Sinocyclocheilus anshuiensis | reverse complement strand
GAAGAGCGGCCGCCTGTTGCTCGCCGGCTACGATGACTTCAACTGTAACGTGTGGGACAGCCTCAAGGCCGACCGCGCTGGTGAGATACTCACACACAGATGGCTGGAAAACTGCAAACATATGCTACTAATAGTTACTAATAGTGGTCTAGTGACTGCCCTGAAAGCAAACAAACCAACCATACGACACGCACACAGAGTGGTGTGTTTTACATATGGTTCAGTGCTTGCTAGATAACATGCCACATTGATTTCTCTCTTTTGCATACAACAATGCACAGTGCAAGTGGTCTGTTGAGAAAAAAATCCACATTTTAAAGCCTTTATAATGTTGAAATATAACATTTAAATTCTTCAAATGAGTTAAAATACATGCTGCTATTTTATCGATTTTACACTGCATTTTTGAGTAAAAACTTCTCTGTACCCAATGTTTTTTAGTGTATGCATTCAATACAAATATTGGCCACATTTCAGCTCATTTGAAGATTGAAAACATTACAGTTGAACATTGTAAGGGCTTTAAAATGTGATATGTTTATCAACAGACTGCTTGGCTTAAATATTTACATTGCCAATTACATTGTATTTCCAAGTTACTTTGTTAGATCTGTTGTTTTTTTGTTTTTTAGATTGAATTTCTTAGAAAATCTTTTCTACACATTTATTTATTTATTTTTTATCTCTAAAAAAATATCAAACTAAATTAATTTATGGGATACATACATCATATATATATAT
>NW_015612102.1:0-741 GCF_001515605.1 Sinocyclocheilus anshuiensis | reverse complement strand
TTCACTGGAGGAAGAGTTATTATGGATTATGGACTCGTATTTTGTCACTTTACAAATGACTGATTGCAATTAATTAACAATTACAAGTTTATTTATATACAGTAGTGTATATATGAGCTTTTGATCATGTAAGCATTCTTAGAACTTTTTTCTAAATTTTCTTTATTTTTTTCAAAGTGCAATGTGAAGCCAAACTAACATATTAACACCTTATTTATATAGTCCTGGTTTAAATATTCACTTGAGTTGAGACTGATCATGAACGTGTGTGTTTGCTGCTCCTTAACAGATACTGTTTTCCTTTCATCAGGCTCTTAATCATTTAAGTCATCATCTGAGGGCAGAGAAGGCCAGGGTTTTATATATTTTTTAGGATTGTATTTCTAATATCAGAGAGCACTGGAGAAAACCGATGGCTTGCTTCATCATTCATTGAGGTCTGGCTTTACAGCCCTTCATTACTTGCCTTTCTCAAAATGTATCACAGTCTGCCTTTACATTTACTTTTATTCATTTAACAGTTGTGTTACTACAGTACAATCGTAATGAATTGTTGCGGATGGCAATATGCAGTTTGAAAAGCTTTCTGTTTTGTGCATAACACAATATTTTCTTCTATTTTCCTCAATAATGTGTTTTTAAACATCAAGGCCATCTAACCATCGGGGATGTTTTATCACCAAACACACTGAACACGGAGGGAATGGAGATGAAGATGAAAATGAAGGCACAGTCATCTTA
>NW_015612101.1:0-741 GCF_001515605.1 Sinocyclocheilus anshuiensis | reverse complement strand
AAATAAACTAAATATACTTTAAATTACAGAAATATACTTGTACTTTTATAAAAGCTGTTATATTTCAATACTTTAGATTTTCAATGAGAAAATGTTTTTATTTGTACAAAAACGCACAATCATATCCCTTATGAAATTTTAACAAGCCTTTAAACTGCCAGGAAGACAGCTTTTGCCCATTCACCCTTTCACACACAACCACAAGCATGTCATCACTTTCCACTGGCTTCCTCGTCACTGTCTTCCACTTCCTGGATTATGAGATCTGCCCCAGAATCTTCTGCGAGGTCATCGTCGTCCATGACCCATGCAATTTGCCTGTTCTCACTCATGTCCTCTTCCACACCCAACAACAGGCCTTCCTTCTCCTCATTTCCATCAGTCCCATCTGTGATCAACTCACTGTAGCCGCTCTCTTGAATGCAAACGTCACACAGCCTGTATTTGCGGGTTCCCTCACATACCACTCGTCCAGTGACTTCAGTTACATGGCGTTTGCACTTCCGGCACACAAGCTTACAGGCCTGATGGATCTGTGGAACACAAGCGATAAAACAGGATGTTTTAGATATCACATTAATGTTTGTGTTTTTTTTGACAGCCTGAAGAAAAGTATGATTATGTATAATCACATCCATTACATTTGACTCAATTCAGCCCTGACTTAATGTGATCACACAGGAAGTCCAAGAAATAAATTAATGACCAACAGTAGCATGTGGATGTACAGCCTGTGGAGGT
>NW_015612100.1:0-727 GCF_001515605.1 Sinocyclocheilus anshuiensis | reverse complement strand
AGAGAGAGAGAGAGAGAGAGAGAGAGAGAGAGAGAGAGATTTTCTAATATATGCAACAAAAACTTTTTTTAAACACATTTGAGTGAATTTCACAAAAAGATGTCCAGGTCAGTCCAAAGAAAAATAAATAATTGTGTGTTGCTATAGCCTATTTTACAGACCATTAAGATGGTTGCTTTGTGACATTATTTTCATGACAATTAAGCACAATTTATCTCAAATTCTCATTACCCAGTGGCACTTTTTATATTGAGTTTTATTCCCATTATTCTCAGTCGTTTCATTAGATGTTCATCACATCACATTTTGGTGACCACATCAAATTACATTTTACAAAAAATTATTTTATATACATAGAAAGCATACTAAATGCATGTAAAATGTCTCCTTTAATATTTAAAATAAATTTAGTAATGTTCCATAATCATTTAGCATAACAAAAATGAAAACAACATACTTATTCAGACCCATATTTATTAAAAGATATAAAAGAATGTGATCATACTTTGAATATATACTTTGAATAATATACTAAACTATTTAAAACTTGTAATTAGGTAGCAAGAAGTGCAGTAGGTATTGCAAATGGCTAAAACCTACTGGTTTGAAGGATAGTTGGTAAAGATTTTAAATGGCATTTAATTTGTTTTGGGGGGCTTCAGTGTGATCCTTAATGTGATCTTTATTTTTAGACTTTCAGTGTGTGTGTGTGTGTGTGTGTGTGTGT
>NW_015612099.1:0-741 GCF_001515605.1 Sinocyclocheilus anshuiensis | reverse complement strand
TCTATTGGTTTGTTTCCATACATATATATATTTATTTTGGTCTCATCTGGCCATAAAACCCAGTCCTACTGAGCCCAGTAACATTAACACCTGGTAAATTGTACTTAAGTTTGTTTGATGACACCAAAGGCTATTTCTGGCCATTTTCTCAAACAAGCTGTGCTTACAGATGAGGTCTGATCATAGTTTTGGAAACTTTCTGATCCCAAGACCCAACTAGCACCTGTAAACAGTAGAAAAAGGTTTAGAATGACGTGAATGAATTTTTTTTCCCCCTAGGTAGATTCAGATTCAGTTTACTCTTGAGAATTTGTAAGTAAATATTTTGGACGTGAACATTTCATTTATTCACCTTACGTAGGACAAAGTGGTTTCAAGAATGGATGGACAAGTATGTTCCACATTTATTGTTTCATGTAATTTTACTTAAAGTTGATATTTAATTTTTGACAGTTTTAAATCAAAGAAAGAATTCACAGCCTGTTTTGTTCATATTTATCAAGGATGCCAATATAAGTGGAGGACACAATATATTCATAATTTTTCAGTTGCTATAGTCAAGGCAAAAGTTGTTGAAAAAGGTATAAACCTGTGGTGCAGAATCTACAACCAAAACTACACAAACATAAAATTTAACAAAATCTTTGTTGAAAAAAATGTTCATGAGTCAACTACTCCATTACGTTGATTGATAACACTCTTTCTCTCAGATGTCTTTCAGAGTTGTGGAAAGAATGTTGT
>NW_015612098.1:0-739 GCF_001515605.1 Sinocyclocheilus anshuiensis | reverse complement strand
TATCAGCTGTTTGGACTCTCATTCTGACGGCACCCATTCACTGTGTGCAAGTGATATAATGCTTAACTTCTTCAAATTTGTTCTGATGAAGAAACAAGCTCATCTACATCTTCAACCCTGACGATGAGTACATCTTCAGCACTTTTTCATTTTTGGGTGAACTATTCCTTTAAAGTCTTATTGTTTAAAACATAACTTTGTTTTGTGAAATGTTTTGTTTTTGTTTTTTCTAATGCAATGGCATGCGTCTAAATCGTGTCTAAAGTGTCCAAATGCTCTTTGAGGCCACTTTATGTATTAATGAAATTTATCTTTTTAATTAACGTTTAAATAATTTAAATATTAAACATGCTTTCACTTCATGCTTAACCATTGTCTAGTCTGTACTGATGTTTTAAGTTTTAATTGAAGTGAATGACATTTTATGTCATTCTTACTTAAAATCTCCCTTACTGATTAATTGCAGAGTTCAGTTTGCCAGCATTTAAATTAGCATCTACACTGAAAGAGCAAACGAAATGTGTTTGTGCCAACATTTTTGCACTGGCATGTAATGAGTTATTTAAGAGAGAAAGAGAGTGGAAAAAGCTGAGATAAGTGCAGTCGGGCTATTCAACGAGGAAGTGTTACTTGAAAGAGGAAAAAGCATAAGAATGTTTGAGACATTTATTCTGAAATCATATAAAAACATCAAATTTATTCAAATGTGTTTCCCTTGGATCTCTGTACAAACTTCATC
>NW_015612097.1:0-741 GCF_001515605.1 Sinocyclocheilus anshuiensis | reverse complement strand
ATTTTATTAAAATGAAAGTAAACCTAAAACCATAAAATGTAGTTTAATTTATAATATTCAAATGCTTGGCACAACCAATAGCAGAATTTTATTTTATACATTTTTTTCCAATGGGTTAATAGCTACAAAATGCAGTGGTGCATTTTTGCATTGCACCTTGTAAAGGTTGGATTCCCTATAATGAGGATATTTTTAGGATATATTAGAAAAATGTGTTATTAAGTACCTTGCAAATTTTGAATGGTAAAAACACCAAGTAAATAAAATAAGTCGAAGACGAACACATACATCTCGAACGCTGGGGGCCGTGTCCTCTGGCGGCGCTGAAACCACGCCCACTCGCGGGAAAGCTACCGCCTCCAAAGAGTATACTTGATTTCAGCCCCGCCCAAAAAATCCTGAACACAAACATGGTGAAAAACTGTTTAACGGTCTAACTCCACAATCCAGTACCATAGTTCACAGCCTTTGTAACGTGCAATACATTAGGCTACTAACATTTATAATATGTTTAGAAGCAATTCTCTGAATTGCCTTTACACGGACTTTAAGTTTGAGGATGATTCCCACAGAACTATATTTTCTGCAAGATTTTTTCAAGATAGATTAAAACACTTTATAATTTTCATAATTCAAAATTTATACAATGCATAGCAAACACTATGAGGAAATAAAATAAATGTCACATTTGTTTAGAGCATTTTCTATAACAAGTCAAGCTGCAATACCAAACAGGACCAC
>NW_015612096.1:0-740 GCF_001515605.1 Sinocyclocheilus anshuiensis | reverse complement strand
GTCCAGTACCATCGCATGGCACCGCGAGTGAGAGCCTCTCAGCTGAGCAACAGTACAGAGAGCAAGTGGAGTCTCATTTCCAACTGAATGACTCCAGGCGCATGTGGCAGGGACTGAGAACTATCAGTGCTTTTAAAAGTAAAGCCTCCGTCGCTTACTCCGAACGCTCCGAAGTGCTGACTCTTCACTAGCCAACGAGCTGAACACCTTTTATGCATGTTTCGAAGCAAACCACTCTGGCGATATCAACAGTCTACCGACGTGCACAGAGGAAAAGAACAGCTGCGTCAGTGACGCGTGCGCAATCATTGTATTGGAGGATGAGGTTCGTCGAGCTCTGAAGCGTGTGAACATCAGGAAAGCGGCTGGCCCAGACGGAATTTCCATTCGTGTATTGAGATCATGCGCCGATCAACTGGCTGGATTGTTTACGTCCATCTTTAACGAGTCCCTTGCTCAGTCAGTTGTCCCTACATGCTTTAAAAAATCTATCATCGTTCCTGTAACAAAAAACAACAATCCATCTTGCCTAAATGACTATCGACCTGTGGCACGCACATCACTAATTATGAAGGTCTTTGAGAGGCTTATCAAGAACACCATCTGCTCCTCTATCCCTAACAGCATTGACCCACTCCAGTTCGCCTATCGCCCTAATAGGTCTACTGTGGATGCTGTCTCCCATCTTCTGCACGCCACTCTCACCCACACCGACAGCAATAAAGGGAATTATGTGAGGC
>NW_015612095.1:0-740 GCF_001515605.1 Sinocyclocheilus anshuiensis | reverse complement strand
TTTGGATAAAAGCGTCTAATAAATGACTAAATAAATAAAATAAAAATAAATATATCTCACTGGTTCAACTTACTGACTCAATGATCCAGTTAACAATACCCACACAAAGCTACTGCAATTTCAGAAGACTTGACTTGTGTCATACTGTATGTACTGCTTTAATTATATTTTTATGATGCTTTTGAGTCCTTTGTTAAGCCTAAAAAGAGCGACAGTCTTTAGATTCCTCCTTGTTATTATGTTACACACTGATTTGAAGATGCAGCAGTAGCCTACTGAAGTGCCTCATGTGACTTCTCTAAAGTGTGAATCTTCAAGTGAAGAACCATTTATTTGTCACCACACTCCAACTGTACATTGTTTGGAGTTCGGCAGAGACCATCAAGGCTTGCAGCCACACTATCTATACCCCAACCACTCCAAAGGAACCCTGAAAAACAGGAACATCATGAAAGAGACAAGGAACACAGATGTGCTCTGTAGAAATCTAGCGGAGTTAGCACAGCTACAATGGTTGCAGCGCCATGCCAAATCAAAATTTTGGCAGAGTGCGTAAGCATGCAGCCCCACGAGGCTCAGCTGGAGCACAACCAATCACATTCTGAACCCCTCCTTATTATCTCCCTAAACATCTGCCCCATGCCTCTACGGGGCTCAGAAAAGAGAGGAACCATTTGATTAATGATTCAGAATCGCTCTCCTGAATCGTTAAACACATCTGCATCAGCAACCTTGTTTCA
>NW_015612094.1:0-740 GCF_001515605.1 Sinocyclocheilus anshuiensis | reverse complement strand
GGCCTGGTCCATCGCCGCCATCTACCACAACTCAAAGGGCCACGATTTCAAGGTGGAGCCGGGTAGCCTGGCCTTCTCTGTCACCCTCTTCACCATTTTCGCCTTTATCTGCGTGGCAGTGCTCATGTACCGTCGCCGGCCCGACATCGGCGGCGAGCTGGGGGGTCCACGGACTGCTAAAGCGCTGACCACCATGCTTTTCGTCAGCCTCTGGCTCCTCTACATCCTGTTCTCCTCTCTGGAGGCTTACTGCCACATCAAGGGCTTCTAAACACACATACAAGCGCTCACACATGCATATACACGCAGAACTACACACCTTCACACAGTGACACACACCATCATACATTCTGTGGAAAATACACAAAGACTAAAGGGAAAAGACTAAAGACTGCAGAGGAAGGCAACAGCGGTGGACTCGGTTTTGGGTTCATGTGGATAATCGTTTTCCGCAGACCATCGGCCTGTTCTTCTGTTCTCTCAACACGCCACTCCTTCATCCTCATCTTCCTCTGTTTGTTGTGTGACTGCATCTGATTGGACAGGGTGTGACCACAGTGTTCAAACATCAAACCTAGACTATGAAAAGCTACTATTGCTACCTTTAACTACTGTAGTTGTGCTTTTTTAACCTAAACCAGTATAAAAGCCACGTGGGACCGTGGAATCTGTAAGCTCCCTTCTTAGTGCCATGGAACTCTGGATAATGTGGCTGTGTGTTATAGGTTTATTATCTTAAT
>NW_015612093.1:0-740 GCF_001515605.1 Sinocyclocheilus anshuiensis | reverse complement strand
TTTCCCCAAACGGACACCAGGAGTCTTTCTGTGGTCTTATCTAACCTTTCCGTGTTTCCTCTGTGTTTCTTCCTCAGCTAAAAGCCCTTGGATTCCCAGAAGGACTCGTTATACAGGCCTACTTTGCTTGTGAGAAGAATGAAAATTTGGCTGCAAACTTCCTTTTACAACAGAACTTTGATGATGATTAGAGGAGTGGCACCCCGATCATTTTCCCCTCTTATGTTTTTTTTGGTTTTCTTTTTTTGAGTGATAATTTTGGTGAAGAAAATCTATAAAATGCACACACACTGGCTGTCATATTCTGTCTAAATTTTACACACTGGATGACATGAGCACATCCGTCTGGAGAAATCAGTAAAAGCCTCTCTGCTTCATCTAACACTTGCCTGTGTGATACCTGTTTGTTTTTCATTTTAGTCTTTTTTTATCACCATTAAAGAGCATCGTTTTCTCCATCGTTAGGACTTGTTAGCAGGTTCAAGGGGCTCGTGAAATTAGTTTTCCATGAATTAGGAATCCGGATTGATCGGGACGTTTGGTTTAATCTCATTATCAGTGCCCCTGTTGAGAGCAGTGTTTTTCTTCTGTTTCTTGTCGCTCTCTGTCTCTCATTCAAGGTGACCATTAATAGGGATCCCAAATACTGCAGTAAAGATTTTAAACGAGCAAATGGAGTTATGTTAAATCGGTTTCTCTCATAATGAGCGTATCGGTAAAGGATCGGCTCGTACTGTGGG
>NW_015612092.1:0-740 GCF_001515605.1 Sinocyclocheilus anshuiensis | reverse complement strand
AAAAATCACATTTTCCTCCCTATATCATGCTCCCTATATCTCCCATTCAAACTACAATGTGCCCAAAATCTTCCAAAAGACCAGCTAAGACCAGCAAACCAGTTTAAAATGATTTAAGATGTGTTTTCAGCAGGAAAATACTTTTTGAATATTTTAAACCTGATCATTTTATTAGGTTTTACCTGATCATTTTCAGTGTTTAGTGAATTCTGTGTGAAAATGCTCTGCATTCTCACCTTTTTCTCACAAACTGTTTGCGTTCCCCCAAGAAACCTAACTTTCAGAAGTTTTGCAAGCATACAGTACACAAAGTTTCTAAGGGGAACGCAAAGGGGGTATGCAAAAGTTTTGTGAGGGCTTCTCGAAAGAATGCAAAGCAATGAAATATATTTTTGCAATGCTGTTGTAGAATTTGGTCCAAATTCGTATCGTAAATTAGGTTACCAACCTTTTGAAACAGACTTCACATCAGGTATTGCAACATGTGATGCCTTAAAATGCACCCTACATAGGCTACAACACACACATGACTATTCCAGGAGCATCTACATTATCGTCATATTATGAAAAAAAATGACCTACCTAAAACTTTTGAAATAAACAGTTCAATGTACTGTCTAGCAAAGCTTGAAACAGAAACGCAGCTGTAAAAATGTCTCATTCATACAAACTTTATAGAAGGTACAGTAACAAAAGCAGCCTGTTCAACCACATAGATCAAAGAGAGGATGGAAAATATT
>NW_015612091.1:0-740 GCF_001515605.1 Sinocyclocheilus anshuiensis | reverse complement strand
AGTTCTTGTAGGGTGGTGATGACTTCCGACACCTGTGAAGTATAAACCAGAAAATATTTAAACGTTTAATGAATGCTTCCATTGTCATTGATTTACAAATATTGCCTGATAATATTACATTTAAAGTTTAAGGAATTAAATAACAATTTAAAATAAAGAAATACATTTAAAAAATAATCAATAAACAAAGCAGTTGCTACTTTAATAATAAAAGGCTAAACGCTGTATTCAGGATTTTACCTTTTCTTTAAACAGCAGTACATCAGTCCGACGATGATTCCCAGTAATAAAACTACACCACAGCTAATTCCAATGACTTCTTCAGGACTAGACAATTGTTGGGTGTCCAAAATAACATGTTCACAGCGCACACCGCTGTACATTTTGTCACACCTAAAGACAGCAGAAATCACATTTGTTAGGAAGGTCTTGGAATCCATCGTCTAAAGACCCTATGAAACGGCCTGTTGACTCTAGTTATTTTTCCATATGTTGATTCCTTGTGAAACAGGAAATTTGGGTGTGACATATCTAAGAGATCATCCCATTTTGTAAACATCCACAAGGCTTTATTCACATCACAGCCACAACCCAAACGTTGCAACTTGCTAGTCTGCTAATCAAACAAACATGAACTAGATAATCAAGACCTGATCAGTGTCAACTGATTGATGGGATCTTTAATGTATCGAGTTGTTTTTAGTGGCTGGTCTCACCGGCAGATGGGGGTGTGCAGGTCG